>NC_037682.1:100695606-100992432 GCF_003255815.1 Theropithecus gelada | reverse complement strand
GGGGAGGGAGGGAGAGGGGAGGGAGAGGGGAGGGAGGGGGGAGGGAGAGAGGGAGGGAGGGGGTGTGTTCTGTAAAAGCACAAAAATTGACCTAAAAGAGCTCTCAATGTCCAAAGCTGGAACTACATAATTATTGTATTTATAACCCAAAGAACAAAATATCCATGAGTTAACACTAATATAAATAAATGATTGAACAAATAAGGGAAGCTTCTTCTTATAAAAGAATTCACATTAGTAAGTGTAGAAGGAGTAGAGATATCACCATTAGAAAACTGCAGCAATAATTGCGGCAAGCAAGACTCACAGATGAATGCTAAAACTAGTGGGAAAAAAAAACTGAAAGAGAAACAAGATACTTGCATAGAGTAAAGATATTGCCTCTAAAATATTTATTAATTCAAAAGGGGAAAATAGTAACTTTAAACTGGAGAAACCCGGCAGCTGTCATCCCAATCAAGTAACAAAGATTAACCTCACCAGTAATAAGACATATTGACATCATGTACCCCAGATGTGAGTACAGTAAAACGGTATATATTCATTTGTTATATTTTTGCCAAAAATGCATAACCACCATCTAATCACCAGAAAATATCAGATAAATACAAATTGGGGAAAATTTTACAAAATACCTGGCCAATAATGTTCAAAAGTGTCAAGGTCATGAAAGAGAAGAAAAGACGGAGAAAATGTTACAATTTGCAGGAGACAATGAAGACATCACAGCTCAATGCAGTCAGATTTGGGATTAAATCTTGGAACAGAAAATGGATGTTATGAAAAATTAAGGAAATCTGAATAAAGTTCGTAGCTCAGTCAATAGTATTATACCAATACTAACTTCTTAGTTTTAACAATAGTACTATGGTTATGTAAAACGTCAACATTAGAATAAGCTGAGTGAAGGACATATAGTTCACTGTACAATTTTCTTAACTTTCTGTACATCTAAAACTTTTCAAAATAAAAACTTAAAAGTACAGCGGGCTCTGGAAGCATACCATGTGAGTGGAATTCTGACTCTACCACTTATAATTTTGTACCATTACGAAATTCAGCTAATCTTTCTGGACCTCTGTTGCCTTAAAATAGAATGAAGATAGCAAGAATATTAACCTCAAACATTTGTGCAGAGGAATAAATGAAATAATAATTGAAAAACACAGACTATACAGTATCCAAACCTTAGCTAATATTAAATACTGTTATTTTTGTCCCATGGAAATTTTGTTTTAATGTGCTGTTTTTATCTACGATTTCTGAGTTTGCTTTACTTAGATAGACATACCCCACTCTAAAGCTATAAAAAGTTTGTCTATTTTTTTCCCCTGAGACTTTTATAGTTCATTTTGCCCGTTTAAATCTTTGGTCCATGTGGAATTCATTTAAATGTAAGAAGAGAGCTTAAAGCTCACTTTTTCTTTTTCTTGCTTTTTCTTCTCCTTCTTTTTAAAGATGACCAGACATTTGTTACAACGTCATTTATTAAATAATCAATCTTGTTTTCATGGACCAATTTTCATGAGCAGCAGACACTAGAAATCTTTCACCTTCTTCTGCTTGACCCCTACACCTACAACCTGAGTTTAGGGAAAACTCCATATGTTAAACAGAGTTGAGAATCAGGTGTAAGCATAGCATAGAACCCCATGAAGGGTGTCATAAATATCAACTGATCCATAAATACACAGAGTTTCCTGAGTAAATATAAACTATTCCCTCAGAGAATCCAGGTGAATTTCCAATGATGACATCTGACAGTTCTTCTTACCCCTCACAAAGATGCTTGTCAGTCTTTTTGTAAAAACTCTCCCCTTTGTCTTCTGCATCTGAAACACGAGTTAGGCTGGGTGCAGTGGCTCACATCTGTACCCACAGCATTTTAGGAGGCCGAGGTGGGTGGATCGCTTGAGCCCAGGAGTTTGAGACCAGCCTGGGCAACAAAACAAGACCCCATTTATACCTCCCCCACAAAAAAAAGGCTGGGTGTGGTGGCTCATGCCTGTAATCCTAGCACTTGGGGAGACTGAGGTGGGAGAATTGCTTGAGGCCAAGAATTCAAGAACAACCTGGCCAACATAGCGAGACCCTGTCTCTATTTAAAAAAAAATTAGCCAGGTGCAGTAGCATGCACCTATAGTCCCAGCTACTTGAGAGGCTGAGGTGGGAGGATCCCACGATCCCAGGAGTTTGCGGTTCCAGTTAGCCACGATTGTACCACTCCACTCCAGCCTGGGTGACATAGTGAGACCCTGCCTCAGAAAAATAAACAAATAAGGCCAGTCACGGTGGCTCACGCTTATAATCCCAGAACTTAGGGAGGCAGAGGCAGGAAGATCACATGAGGCCAGAAGTTTGAGACCACCCTGGCCAACATGGCGAAACCCTGCCTCTACTAAAAATACAACAATTAGCCAGGCATGGTGGTGCATGCCTGTGATCCCAGCTACTTAGGAGGCTGAGACACAAGAATCACTTGAACCCAGGAGATGGAGGTTGCAGTGGGCTGAGATCATGCCACTGCACTCCAGCCTGGGCAACAGAGCTAGACTCTGTCAGAGAGAGAGACAGAGAGAGAGTAAATAAATAATAGCAACAGGAGTCTATTGCTATTATTCAGGGGTGTTGATGAGACCTGAAATACACTCACCCTTTTCCACTACTTGCTGACTGTTTCCCTTTTCCTGTCTTTCACTGTCTTCTGTTTTAAATTCTTTTTCTTAACTACCATTCAAAGTGAGTGCGCCTTAAAGCTCATCTTTATTACTCTTCTTATTTCACCTGCTCTCCCTGAGCTTTCTCCTCCATTTACATGATCTGTTATTACTTATGGGCTTCTTACTCCACATTTATCCCTCATGCTACATTTTCTGACTCAAGCCAGGTTCCTACGAATCAGAGACTGAGATTAGGGTTCTTGTTCAAGTGATTTATCAGTAGCCAGCTTTCATGAGAAAGGAAGTGAAGAAAGCCAGATAGGAGAAAATCCTAAGCAAGAATGTGTTCTTTCCTAGAGACTAGTGGTGGCACCTTGAGCCAAGGTGACTAGCCTCTTACATTCCCGTGAGTCAGTCACTGGTTGCTGGCTCCTCCTGGAGAGGGGTTGGAGAGATGCCTCCTGGGCAACATGGCTTCTGTCCAGCAGGGGACAATTCTCTGGAGAAAGTGTAATTGTAAGCTTTTAGCAATCAGAACTTACAGCAACTGTGGGGTTGATGCAGTGAAAGGGATCGAGGCAGGGTAAGGTATCTAATCTGATATTTGTATACTCAGATCTACTTGCTTTTCACATTAAGTTCACACTATCTAGACATAGCTTCTCTAGGACTCTAGCTGCTCACAAACTCTAGAAAAGCTTCTGAAAGAAGAATTCGTGGCAGGAACTACTACCCCCACTGCTATAGTTGGTGTTGAGAATTGAAACTCATCAACTCCCTCCTTCACTACCCATATAAGATTCCCTTCCACTTCACTAGCACTTCTGCTGGTCTAGGTGTTTTTCCTGGTGGGATGATGCAGAGCCCCTTCCTGAGGGTTCTGAGCCCTCTGGAGATTTGGTCTTGGTCAGACCATAGTTGCTGTGCTTTCCATTAAGTTAAAAGACACCGCAGTGGAACACTTAAGTCCTAAACATATTCTTCTACGTCTCATTATGTAGCAGTAGTCCAGCCTCTTCATGATGATCAGATTAAATTACTCTAGTTTAATGGTTTTCTAATACCAGGATCCCAAGGTGACCAAGTGGCAGCTATATCTTTAAATTTTATGGGATTCTCACTCTGTCTCCTGGAGGATGTGTACCTCCTCTGAAATACAGGACCTCTAAGCACACAAACTTAAAAGTCAGACTTACAATCACACCAACTTAAAATGTTAAGAAACACAAAATTCCCAAACGGGTTTCTGGGAATGACAGTGAGTGGCATCACTCCCACTTTGATCCCCTGATTCTTGGATCTAGGTACTGTAGTCATGCCACCATAAAATGGCCTCAGATTGAAAGTGTAAACCACATCTAGAAGGATAACACACATCCTCAAAAGTTATCACCCTAAGATGATGTCACAGCTGTGCCTTCCACTTGACACACTGGATAGTTTTGGATAATGTGCTAACTGGAAGGACCAGCAGATTTTCTTGTCATGTGTCTACTGCCATAACCCTTTGCTGTGAAATTATCTCTTGGTCCTGGACAATGTTATGTGGCCTCCAATACAAGTAAATCTGACATTTTCTGAGACATCAGTGGCACTAAGCTGAGGCACTGCAGGCAGAAAGGTAAATCCATGCCTGAAATATGTGTCAATACCATTCAGGATGAAATGGTTTTTTTCCCTAAGGTAGAATGGGTTAAATTAATCAAAGTTGCCTCCAAAGGACTAGTTGATATCCTCAAGGTATTATATTCAATCAAGCGATTCAGCATACAATCTCTGTTGCTGGCAGGTCAGATACTCAACAACCACAGTAGTTAAATCAGCCTTAGTGAGAAGAAGCCCATGCTGTTAGGCCCATGTAAGGCTTTGTTCTCTAGAACTTTATCTACTTTCTTCATGAACCTATGTTATTAATACAAGGAGGGCCAAGAACAGGGTCTGGTTGACATGTTCTCTATATCATCTTGTCTGTCTGTTGTTTTGTGGTCTTCCACAGGAGATGTCTTCCAAACATATGATACAAAGATCATTATACTTTGTATCCACTCCTGTAAGTCACTCTGCATTTATCTTCCCCAGAATTTGTCTCCAGTCTTCCTATATTGCTCATTCCAGAACTCTGATAAACCAACCAAACCATTGGATACTGCCTGTGAGTTTGTGTAGAGCCTTATCTTAGGCAGTTTCTCTCTACAAAGTGGATGGTCAAGTACACTACCCAAAGCTCTATCCATTGGGAGAATGTTTCCCTTACCACTGATTCTGATGGTCACCCCAAGCAAAAGCGTTGTGCAGCAGCAGTCCATTTTTGGATTGGATCGCTGTACCTAGGCTTACTTCTCTATCATTTACTCAGTTCCCTCGACTGCTTAATTCCTTGAAACTATACCCCTTCTTACCCATTGCCACTTCCTTAGTTCAAGCCTTCATTCCATCTAGGCTATTGAATAAGCTCCTAACATTATCCATTCCTTGATTCTTGCTCCTTCTACTTTTTTAACGTTTAATTTCTCCTTTTAACTCCAATGAGTTTCTTCCAAAAACACAAGTTTGATCATGTTACTTCTTTGTCTTAGTTCATTTTATGCTGCTACAATAGAATACCTGAAACTGGGTGATTTATAATGAACAGCTGTTTATTGAATCACAGTTCTGGAGGAGGCTGGGAAGTTCAATATCATGGTGTCAGAATTTTGCAATGGCCTTCTTGCTGCATCATGACATGGTGGAAAGTGAGAGGGTAAGAGAGGGAGACCAAAGGCAGCCAAACTCACCCTTTCACAGGAGCACCAATCTCACCCATAAGGGTGGAGCCCTCATGACCTAATCACTTCTTAAAGTTCCCACTTCTTACTACCCTTACAATGACGATTGCATTTCAACATGAGTTTGGGAGGGAATAAACATTCCATTCCAACCACAGCGCTCCTCAATTAAAATCATGTCATAATTCCCCATTACCTATAAAGTCCAAACTTGTTAATACAACATACAAGGTCATTTGTGTTCTGTATAATATTCCCCTTTCTTATTTTAACTTTCACCATCATTCTCATACACATGATATCACAACTACAACCAGACAGTTTGCTCTTACTCCATCAGGCCATGTCCTTTGACACATTTATGCTTTGGCATTTGTCAAGCATGTCCTTTCTTGCCTACCTCTTTGGAAAACATCTACTCTAATTTCAAGACACAATTCAAAACATACATGCTTTGTTAAAGCCTTCACTCTTTACCTGTGCATACCTCTTGAGTAGTGTAGCTGTTTACCTGTGTGTACCTTTTGTGTTGTATCATATAGTTTTGTATATCATCTCCCTCACTGCACTGTTAGCTCCTGGGATCTAAGAACTATGCCTTATATATAACGCTACGCCCTGATCTTAGAGTCTAGCCTATAGCAAAAGCAATCAATTAGATGGTTATACTGTCCTCTAAAGAGATAAATTCTGGCATTGTCAGGCAATGAAACCACTGGGTTCCAAAGGGAAATTCTAACAGATTCTGAGGACTTTAATCATAAATTCAGGAATCAGGCAGGTCACAAAATGGTATAAGTTGGCTATAAATAATGATGAGGGAGTGAGGAGGGCAGGAACAAACTTATGGGAGTATCTTCCCTACCTAACAGGGATCTCAAAACCATTTAAAATAAATTAAAGCACACTATTTGTATGAATCTGTTTTCATGCTGCTGATGAAGACATACCAGAGACTGGGCAATTTACAAAAGAAAGAGGTTTAGTTAGACTTACAGTTCCACATGGCAGGGAGGCCTCACATTCATGCCAGAAGGCAAGGAGGAGCAAGCAAGTCACATCTCACATGGATGGCAGCAGGCAAAGAGAGCTTGTGCAGGAAAACTCCTCCTTATAATAACCATCAGATCTTGTGAGACTTACTGTCACGAGAACAGCTTGGGAAAGACCTGCCCCCATGATTCAATTACCTCCCACCAGGTCTCTCCCACAACACGTGTGAATTCAAGATGAGATTTGGGTGGGAAAACAGCCAAACCATATCAGTATTGATCAATCAAACTCAAGTACAGCCCTTCATGTGTCTTGAGGTCCTCAAATATTAGAGCCCTGGTCTACAATTGGCTAGGACTATTTTATCATATGAAGTTATATGCAAGTGTGTGAGTTCACATACTTTGAAAATTTTTAAATCAAATTCCAGGATGAGGTCTCCAGTCAGTTTGTGTGACCTTAAGTTGTACGGTTTATACCCTACTTAGTTCACATATAAGAAACAGAGAAACATAGAAGAGCATACTCACTTTACCTGAAGTGGTTGTTAGTTTTAAGCTAGAAAGAACCTCTAGCTTCATGGGATTTGGTACTTACTTTAGAGAGAGGATCTTGCTCTGTTGCCCAGTCTGGAGGACGGTGGCCTGATCTTAGCTCACTGTGGCCTCAAACTGCTAAGCTCAAGCAATCTTCCCTCCTCAGCCTCCTGAGGAGCTAGGACTACAGGGAAACACCACCACACCTGGCTGTGTTTTTTGTTTTGTTTTGTTTTTTTCTTTTTAAGAGATGAGGTCTTACTATGTTGCCCAGGCTGGTCTCAAAATCCTGACCTCAAGTAATCCTCTTGCCTCGGCCTCTTAAAGTGCTGGCATTACAGGTGTGAGCCACTGCACCTGACCAGGATTTGGAACATTTACAAGACTTTGTCCAGGGCAGGAAGGAACAAATACAAAACTTGGATTCAAAGAACATGAATTTAAAATCAGAACCTGATTCTTAAGAGATGTCTTTGACAAGCTGCATAACTTTTCTGAGTCTTAATTCTCTTATCTGTAAAATAGGAATTCTAATATCTATTTCACAAAGTTGCTGAGAAAATGGAATGAAAGTAGCAACTGCAAAACCAGCACAGTGTCTGGCACATAGTAAGTACTAGATAAATGTTATTTAAGTCTGAATATGAAACTTGTGCATTTACATCCAAAATCAGGAAAAGAGCCCAGCACATGCATTTCTTTTGCAAAAAAAAAATCCAGTAAATATTTTAAATATGGGATGATATTTGCAAAATTATTTGAGTTCCTTTGCAAATGCTTGAGAGTGAATATTAAGCATTATCCTAGGAAAAGTATTGCAGAATCCATCTCGAGGGGAGAGTGTTAAAACCTAAAGCCTTCTCCGCTTCTAGCCATTCTCCAGGATATCTTTATTTTCCTAACCATTATCAGGGTAATCAGGACATTCAATTTCATTTCTGACATCCAATATTGATTGATGAGCATGAATGGATAACTGACATCTCACTGGCAGAAACTGCAGTTTCCCCTCAGCCTCCTCCTCTGAGAGCTAGCATAACCCTTCCTGAATCTGATGCTGAATCACTTCCAAGGTAATTTGCTTAGCAAAAGTAGGCTTTTTTCATACACTGTGCTCAGCTTGAGTTCACCTTTCTCACCTTCAAATATTAAAACTCACCCCATAGAAAATGAATCTGGGAGCCTAATCGGAATCTTCGCCTTCTGTTCTGAGATAGGTTCATTCTCCTGAGTACTCATATTTGTTCACAAGACATTGATCCCAAGAGTAATTGGCTTCCAATGACACTTTGATTCCTTATTTCTCTTTTATAAAGAAAAAAAAATGGATTCCAAAAGCAAGTTCAAGAGAACAGTCCTAACCTTTGCAACAAGAGAGTAAATTTCTAAAATAAAGGCATTTAAATCTTGACTGCAATGAGATTAGAAAAAAAAACAACCCATCATTGCAAGAAGGTGAAAGAAGGACATAGGTTTTTGTGTTCATAAAACATCTAGCATTTTGTTTTTATTTCTTTGAGTTCAAAATAAAACAATGAAGTTTAAGCCATAGAAAGAAAGAAGTCTGGGAAAGTATGAAAAAGAATTTCCTGGGAAAAAAATTAACTGAAAAAGACTCTATGCTTTCCTTAGAAGGCTTTTGAAACCTAGCAACATTTATTAAAACACTTATTAAACATGTATTATGTGCTGGCCATTCTGATCAATGAAATGGGAAATGCAGATGACATATAAGATAAAACCTTAGTTCCAATAAGCTTGCAATTAAGTTGGGAGTAGAAAACCTAGGATGCATGAAATTTTTTAAAAAGTAAGCATTTGAGAACCAATTTGGTATTGACTAAAAGTTTAAACGGGAGATTAGTGAGGAAAGTGTACTCTGTGGGCTAGATTAGCTGATGAAAGATTTATTGAGCTTACCTCAGAGACAAGGACTTCAGTAGCTTGGAAGAGAAGATAGAGTTGCAGATGGAGAGAACAAGAAGTGCAAATATCCAGACAACATATTGGTGAACAAATCAGCATGTTAGTAGCAGAGGGCATATTTGGGTGGGGGTTAGTAATAGGTTCTGATAGGGAGGTATCAAATTAGGAAGAACTATAAGAAATCAAGATGACGAATCTAAACAAAGAAAAATTGAGGATCAATGCTTTGGTTATTGAGTAGAGGAATGAATACGAATGTGGAACTTTAAAATAATGGAGAGAATTTCAGCAAGATATCTTGGGGTTTATAGCTATATTAGAAGGGGAGGGGAGAGACTGGAGCCAGGGAAAGTAGTGAGAAGGCTGTTAATATCATTCAAGTTTGAAGTGGGAAGGGTCAGTACCAAGAAAGTGAAAATTTGGAAGATTTTTTTTTAAGGAGAAAAATAATAAAACTTGCATAGAGCAGTTAGAGGGGAACCCAGAAGGGAAAGAGCCAAAGGTTTTTTAACTTCTGATGATTTCCAAGGATTTCAAGCTTGGAAGGAAAGAATAGTGATGACATTAATCAAAATAAGATCATTTGGAAAGAGTTCAAAGAGGAGAGGAAGAAAGTGAATAAATTCAAGAGAGGTATTTAGCTGATTAAATAGAGTAAACTCAATAATAGAAATTGGGGTGGTGAGGGAGAGGAAGCGGGGAAGCTTCACTTTTAGTTTTCTGCCTTAAGACATTAATGAAGGGATTCTTAGAAAAGGACAAGGATTGACGGGTAAATTTGAAGTGTATCTGAAACATCCAAGTGGAAATGTTGACTAGGTAGTTGAAAATAAAGAGGTCAGGGAAGCACTGTGATTCTCATTTGGGATGATTTTGTCCCCCAGAGGACAATTGACAATGTTTGGAGACATTTTGGTAATCTTAACTGGAGGAGGGAGCAGTTGTTACTTGTGTCTAGTAGGTAGAGGCCAGGGATGTTGCTAAACATCCTGCAATGCATGGGATAGCCCCAAAAAACAAAGAATCATCTAGCTCCAAGTGTCAAGGTTGAGAAACTCTGGGGCAGATGATGTCCATTTGAGAGATATCAGCATATACATGGAAATTAAAGCTGTGAGCATAAGTCTAGTGAATGATTTTAAAAACCTAGATTTGAGTCTTGAGAAATTTTGAATAGTTAGATGAAGGCGGATGAGCCTAAAAAGATATTGTAAGAAGGAGAGAACAGACAAATAAAAGGAAATCCAATAGATAGGGATCAAAGTAACCCTAACAAGGGTTTCTGAAGAAGGGAGATACCCAGCAAGAGAAAGCCTCTATCCACTGGATTTAGAGATATGGAGGCAGCTTGTGAGCTGTGAGCTTAGCAAAAGCAGTTTCTGTGGCATATCAGTGATGAAAGCTAAATGTAAGTGAATGAAGAAAAAGAAAATAAAGATCCTCTGGCCTGTGATGAGAAGGCTAGAGATTAAGGTAAAGTGTGTTAAAGGAAGGTTGGTTTGTTATTGATACTGCTGCTTTTACTATGGGGGAGTCATGCATAAATAAAAATAAAGAACCTAGTTTGAAGTAACAGTTTGAACATATAGAAGAGATTAGAGTTTTTTAAAGAATAGGTAATGAACACTAGTGGGTCATGAAATTAATTTATAGGTTAGAAGTAGCATTTTTAAAAACATGAAATAGAATGGGATAGAAAATAGAGACCATTACATAGAGTAAAAATATTGTTTCAAGAAACTATTGTTTCAGGTGTGGTTTGCACGTACACACATGGAATTTTGGTACACACACATACACATTTGCAATTTTGGTAACTAAATGAACGTAGAAGGCAAAAGAATTATCCTCCAGGCATGGGTCTAGGTGACTTGGAGAATAATGGAGTCATAATGGAAATACAAAAACAAGGAAATAAAGTAATGGGAAAGAAGGAAGAAAATAAAGATGAATTTAAGACAACAGCAGAACATTCATGCAAAGATATGCTATACATAGTTATCCAGCCCACATAAGCCTGGGTTCGATGATCCTCCTAGATGCTCCCACAGCTGCTGTCCTTTCACAGTAAGTATATTGCAACTGTCCATTTTCTTGTCCATCTCCTTTCTCAAAGAATGAGCACCATGAAACAAGGAATCATTTCTCATCGTATCCCTTTGTCTGGCACAATTTCTGGCACATAGTGGGTACACATTAAATATGAATTTAGTCAGTGATTTATAGATGTGATGTTAGAACCATGGAATCTAAAAGTCAATGATGATAAGCTATTTATAAAATGGTTTTAGACCCTTTCAGAGACACATCATGACAAACCACGGGTCACGTACTTGATTCCAAAAAGCAATTAGCATCTGAAACCTGGATATGCATCCTGTATCAGTCAGCTTTATTGGTTGCAGCAGAAACCAACTCTGGCTGACATAAGCAGAAAATAAATTTATTGAAAGAATATTAGGTAATTTATAATTGCCAGGAAATTCAGGCTTGGGAAACAGTCAAGAGCAAGGTAAGCTAGTGCATTAACCTGGACCACAGCCAAAATTCGCATACCATAAAACCAGACCACTGAAAACACTGTCACCTCTAAACTCTAGACACCTCAACTGTAACCACCACCACCACCATAAGCACTAGTCAGTTACAGCCACTGCACTGTTATTCCTCTTGTGCCTCTGAAAACTCATATTACTAATCCTCATGTTCCTCCATCCCAGCCTTTTTGCACTTCTAATTCTTGATTTCAAAATTCAAGGCAGCTGCATCTGATTATTGGAGCCTAAGTCATATACAAGAGAATCTGGGAAAATCAATAGCTAAACAACTTGCTTTTTAAGCTTTTATAGAAGGACACAGGTTAATACATTCCCAAGCAAAAGAAGATGCTGGGCTACCACAGTGATAAATATCCATTACATAATGAATGATACATAATCTCATAGATTCCATAATTGCTGCCAGTTGCCAGTCCCTGGTACCACCTAAGAACTGAGCTGAGTGTAACAGAAGTCTGTAGCTGTAAACAGGTAAGGCACTCAACGCTGCTCTATCAAGTGCTATTCCTGATCAACTTTACTCTTGAATGATGCACAGATGCTAGATCACCCTGAAATGACAGGCAAATGTCACCCTTTAATAGTAATCACTGACCTTGAGATTTGTGTCTTCTTACCACAAAAATGATGCTGCCATCATTTCAGCTTCTTGGTGGATGTCTCTGGCCCGTTATTTTAAATGGTGCCAGTTGCTTCAGTCATTACTTTGAATTTAGTGTCAAACATGTGTAGTGACCTGCCTGAAAATGTTCTGCCTCTCTGGCTTCCATATGAGATGATCCTGGCCCAAGTCAGCCCAGCCTTCATCTCTGCTAGTTCTCAGGCAACATACTTGTAACCAGTCGCCTCCCTGCACACTCCTCTGAACATGCCTATTTATTTCATTCAGGATAAGGGTGAATTTTGATCACATAAACATACATTCATTTACTTCTCCTAATCCATCTTTGGGAAATCTATGTGAAGAGGACAGCATCCACTTTGAATGAGCCCATTACAGCTCACCTTTATTTTGTTCCCTTAACTTCATCATCCCTCGATAATCCTCCATGAAAAATAAGGCATATGAGAAAATCTTTGAGAAGACACGAAGCGCTTCATTGAATGAATGGTAATTCCCTCTGTTATTCAGGAAATATCAATGTGTTTTGTATTAATAAATTCTAGATACAAAAAATTAAGAAACAAGCATGATAATAATTATTAATATAATTTACACAATAATTTTCTGCTGTACTAAAAAAAGATAGGTTTCTCCTATATACTTCACTTAAACTTTTAATGCATTTAGATTTTTAGAAACATTAATAGCTTTTTACACATTAAAAACACATCTAATAAAAAAAAGTTACACATCTATTAAGTTTATGTAATATTTCCATATGCATTTTTAGAAATTAAACTTCAAAAGCTGGATGTGCCAAGAAATGAAGGACCACATCCATTTGCTTCCTTAAATTTCTTTTCTTGCAAAATCATATACTTTTATCTTCAATTTACCTAAATATGATAGCATAACAGACCTCATTCCTTTTAACTTTTTTACTTGATACCTCAGTTTTAAGGTTTATCTATGTTGGGATGTGTGCTTCTTGCTATCAACTGCTGCAGAATAGTCCATAGAAAGCGTCCATCATAAAAGTTCATAGCCTGAACTCCTTACTATTACAAATGTTGAATCTTCTCAGCCATAGATTTGCATGAAGATTTTTCTGGCATATTATCTTTAGAATGGGATTGCTGGGTAGAGGCTGACTTGACTTCACCAAAGACTGCCAGATGGCTTCACACAATGCCTCTAGCAGTTCACAATCTTACCAGTCACGAATAAGGGTCCCGCTTCCTCACCTCTTTCCTAACACTTGATGCTATCCAATTTACACCCAGATTTACAAAAAAGTAAAGTGGTTGTTTTAATTTTTACATCTCTGATTATTCATGAGTTTAAGTCATTGCATCTATTTTTAAAACATTTGGGTTTCTTTGTTGTTTTTCCACCGCCCCACCCCACTTGCTGTTGTGGCTCCTGTCTTTTCCCAGTGGTATAAAGAAACTCTTTGTTTATTTTAGATATTAATTGCCTTTTGATTCTAGACATCACAAAATCTCTTCCCAGTCTATTATTTCTCTGTTAACTCTGTCTATGGTGCACTTCCTTGAACAGAAACTCTTAGCATTGATGTAATCAAACATACTGATTTTTGCCAATAAAGGATGTTCACATACAAGGTATAGTCTCATATGCATACTTTCCAGGTAAATGACTATTAATCTGTATCTTTCTCCCTCACTCAAGAAAGCTTATCAGAAAACACACAAATGAGAACGATGTTCAAAAAGTGATTCCAAATGTTGGTTCTTTAACTGTTAGTAGAGAAAAATTGGCTTTCAGTCATCCTGAAATTACCATGCCACCAGATTACCACAACTAGTTATGGAATTACTAGTTGAAAACTACTGACCTAGCTCATGCCCTCTGAGCCTACCAGCTGTCAGCCGCATCTAGTTCACCCTTTCACCGATCTATAATAGCGGCGGCCATTTGCTGATCTCAAACTGTGAGACAGACATTTCTACAAAATATTGCCTACCCTCACAAAAACTCTAAAAGATAAGTATTGTTATCCCTGTTTTACAGGTGAGAAACCTGAGGCTCAAAAACATCATTTGCCTAAGTTGACACAGTACATGGTAAAGCCAAGATTTATAATTAGGACTGTCATGTTCCAGAATCAAGAATCCCAGCCATCTCTTCAAGGCTGAATCATCCTTCAGCAATGAAAGTGAGATAAATGAGGTATCCCAGTCAAGGCCAGCCTCCACCAACACATGCTGAGCATCTGCTGATTTGCGAGATGCCCCCATTCTCAACCCAAGACTCTCAGAAGTTCCCAACATTTATTTCCAAAAACTCCCTGGTAAAACAAAACTGTTGCCTTGAAGAGTAATACTACCTATGATCACATTAGCACAGAATCAGTTTATCATGTAAGACTATTTCCACTAAGGCTCTACAAAAATGGAAGAAGTTATCAAAGAATGGGGAAAGAGAGGAAGGAGAGAGTAGGCACTTCATCTAGAACTTGTAGCACAGCCCAGGGCCACAGAGATGATATAACCTGTGCAACCTCCATGTACAGGAGGTTGAACGAAGGAAGGAGAGGATAACTATCTTTACAGAGCATTTATCATGTTCCAGATGTACCCAGCTAGAAAACTTTGCAGTATCTTTTCTCGTCTTTACCAAGGCCATTGTCTTCATTTTTTTTTAAAGAGGAATACTTGAGAGGTTAAGGATTGTTTCGCAGGGCCCCACTGCTAGAAAATAGCAAAGCAAGAATTTGAACCCATGCTGTCTGATGTCAACAGCCCACCTTCTCCCACTGCAACTACCTTCATCACCATTCGATGATGACTAACCATCCCTTACTGTTCTTCCCTAAGCCTGAGGTTAACCAGCTCTGGGGGTCCCAGGGTTCTGAAAAAGTATTTTGTCTTCCCACTGAATACAACTTGAAGTTCTTGTCATTAAAAAAAAAAAAAAAAAGTCTCTAAATATTCTAGTGTTTGGGAACAGTGAGATTAATTGGAAAAGTAAATACTCATAGAAAACTAATTGGCATTCCCTTGACAAAATGTAATGGATTCAAGCATTGGCCAGTGTTAGCTCTTATCCTTGTATGAAGCATTAATGTGATTGCAATGACCACGCTGTTGCTGAGCCTTAAAGTCTGCAGACCAAGATGGTT
This sequence comes from Theropithecus gelada, assembly GCF_003255815.1. Taxonomy (NCBI): domain Eukaryota; kingdom Metazoa; phylum Chordata; class Mammalia; order Primates; family Cercopithecidae; genus Theropithecus; species Theropithecus gelada. Next base: position 100,977,245 of record NC_037682.1, on the reverse strand, counting down.
ACAGTTTGGTTCCTCCTCACCCATGTCCATGTCTTAGGAGACCATTCAGTAAAAAGTTGAAGAATATGACATTCCCATGTTCTTCCAAAACATAAAAGGCTTGAGTGACTGGTACAAAGTGTGGCTTTTCCCATCCTCCTCTTTCTTAGGGCTTCTTCCATGTCTGGTTCCTGCAGTTCCAGTGAAATGTAATAAAGGCATCTGCAGGTATCTGGGTTGGGCCTATATCAGGAAAGGCCCCCAGAGCATCAGGTTGGGCAGAGTCTCCAGAAAACTGACTGACCCTAGCCTGATGAGCCCAGCACTACCCATACTCTGGCAGCTCCATCCCACTACTCCCTAAGGCCTTGTGTGCATCAGGGCCTCCTAACATGTGCTTCTAAACTCGCATCAAAAGTTGTTCATGGCTGGGAGCGGTGGCTCCCAGCACTGCCGGAGGCTGAGGTGGGTGGATAGCTTGAGGCCAGGAGTTGGAGACCAGCCTGGCCAACATGGCAAACCCTCATCTCTACTGAAAATACAAAAATTAGCCAGGCATAGTGGCAAGTGCCTATAATCCCAGCTATTCAGGAGGCTGAGGCAGGAGAATCGCTTGAACCTGACCTTGGAGGCAGAGGCTGCAGTGAGCCGAGATCACTCCACTGCATTCTAGCCTGGGTGGCAAAGCAAGACTCTGTATCAAAAAAAAAAAAGAAAGAAAGAAAGAAAAAGAAAAAGAGAAAGAAAAAAAATCAAGGCTGTGGACTTGGGACTCTACATTTTTTTACTAATACATAATATTTGTACATACATTTTGATTCATGCATACAATGTATAATAATCAAATCAGGGTACTTAAGATATCCATCACTTTGAACATTTGTCATTTCTTTGTATTGAGAACATTTCAAATCTTCTCTACATTTTAATAGGTTCCTCAGTGATTCCCAAGGAGCAAAAACAGTTTGAGAGACACTGGGCTGAGGATTAGGTATGGTAAGAGACAAGACAGAAGTGACCTCAAATGAGAAGATTCTCTTACAAATAAATGCTATGGATTCTAATTATTAGGGCTGATTACGTCCTACCAAGTCACCATGGACAATGAATTAGCAAACACTGAGCTATGGCTCCTAGGTAAAATACAGGGTTAGGTTACTGCAAGCCTCTGCTCATAACATTTTCATCAACTAATAAATACATAACTGTGTTTTATATGTGTTTCTGTTTGAAGACATCTTATGTAACATATACAATTGATTCATTAACATTGAGCTCATGGCCCACGGTGCTATGACTCATGCCTGAATGAAGCTTCTCTAACATATGTGTTTTCTCTGTAAGGTGCATTGCAGCCTTCTTGTGCTTAGAACACTAGACAGCACTTCAGAGGTAAGCTCAGGGCCCATTTTAAACAGTAAAATCACCAATAAAAGGCACACAAATGCAACAAAATCTGGCAAATAAAAAAAAAAAAAGGACACTTAATAGCATGAGAGCTAAAACAAGAAGGAAGAGCGTCACCCTTTTCTCCCTCAGCTGGGAACATGAATGTTGAGGAGAAACTCAAATTTTTCACAGCCCGGTGCATGTCTGACAATGACTATGGAAATGCCATGAGTATTGATTTGGGGGTTACACATAAATTTTAGGCACTGGGCAAATTTGCAAACACAGAATTCACAAATAATGAGGACTGATGATATGAGGGCTGATATATAGTGAGGATGGATTACAAAAATAGTGTGCACATGCATTATCTCATTACCTTACTTGATGACACAATAACTCTGGAACTTAAATAGAACATGTACTATTTTGATTCCCAACACTGAAATAAGCGACTGTGGGCCTAGAGAGCTGGAAAACAAACCCAGGTCTTGCTTTTTCCACTACAGAGTAAAAGGAAGTCAACTCTGCTAATGCTCTTTCAGATGCTAGAACTGTCCAGCCAAGTGAAGATGCCTCAGTGGAAAGCAGGCATAGCATGTAGCATGATTACACTGGGGGAAACTGGGGAGAGCTGAAGCAGACCTAGCCCTAGACACAATGGGACTTAATCACTATCTGCACAAGCTATACAAGTGTTCTTTCTTTCTATGTATACTGAAGTTTGCTTTGAAGCATTTCAGTCAGAAGGCAAGCACTGACTGAGTCCCATTGGGTGCATCTTATTAGATAATGAGTCAGAGAAGAAAGCAGCAGCAGTTCCCGATCTGAAGAAGATTACAGACAAGTGGAGAAAACATTGTATAAAATAGCTAATCTAGTAAATAGAGTTTGATTGGAGGGAGAACATAGATGAAGAGGGTAGATCTGAGATAGTATTTGAAAATAGAGGTAAAGGACTTGTCACGTAAAATAGGAGAAAGATTATTCCATGCATTTAAAACAGTTTGGGCCAAATTCCTAAGGCATTGATAGTCGTGAGGTTTAGTGCCTGCTCTGTCATTTTCTAGCCACAATACCTACAGAAGTTGACTGAAACTTTTTCAGACTCAGTTTACTGATCTATATAGTGGGGCTTCAGTTCAGGTCAACATACTTTAATTAGCAGAATGCTGCAGTGCTAAGACCTAGGATTCAAAAGCTTCAGACGTGTATTTGATATAGCTTATGCTTTCCAGGAATAGGAGCAGACAAGGCTCATAACAAATAGGTCATTTTAATACAAAATAAACGTTAGGATGTGGATGGGCACACTTAGACTGTGTGCAGCAGGGGAGGGGACAGGGATACTGCCTGAAGGAGCTGGCCCAGACTTCTAAAGGACAGTAAGAATTAGATGAGCAACAAAAGGGGAGGAAAAGTCCTGATCAAGAAGGAGCAAGAACAAAGCCTCAGCAGTATGAGATATTGCAGTGGGTTCTCGGAACTGTGTTCGATTTGGCATTGCTGAGTCATATGATGAGGAGAGAAGAGTGAGAATAAAAGAGCTAGAAAGGTAGAAAACAGCAAGATCCTATCAGCATAAGAACCTACTGAAATATTTTAAACCAGGGAGTGATATGGACAGATTTGTCCTTCCTGAAAGATTCCTCTGGCAGCAATGAGGAGGAAGAATCTGAGGTGGACAGGAATGGAAGTAGAGAGTCCAATGTCTGGTTGCGATAATCCAGGTAGATGCCTCATAGATTTGTTGTGGGAGCCAATGAAATAATGTGTGTGAAAGCAGATTGTAAGCTGTAAAGCAAACCAACACAAAACAGTTTTTTCTTCTGTGAATAGCTAACATTGAAGGGCAAAGCGAAGTGGGAAGACAGCAATGCAAGAACGCAAGTTTTCCTAAAAGGAAGAATATGCTAGAAAACAATGAAGTCACACATGCAGCATAAGATCATTTAGTTGAAAAGTTTTGAACGTAGCATTTGATCTGAAAAGTCAATGGATGCTTCTGAAAGAGGTTGAGGAAGTGGCATGGTATAGATAATGGGCAGTTCTGGGCATCTGAGGGTAGAGGAGAAGTTGAAAGCTAGCAAACAGAGTCCTAAGAATCCAGCTATGACTTGCTACATTTCTATCAGGATGAAAAACGCAAAATTATTCAAAGTCCTGAACTCTAATACTGGTGTCCACCACAATGAAAAGAAAAAACTAGAGTCTTGAAAAAAAAATTAGAGAATCTTAAAACCGGAAGGGACTCTGTAGAGGCAGTGTAACACAATGGAGAAAAGAACAAAATGCAGAGCCCAGCTGTGTGGAATTGAATCCTACCAACTTCTAGCTCCATAGTAAAGTTATATAAACTCTGTGCTTCAACTTTCTCATCTGTAAAATAGGGATAATAATAATACCTACCTCTCAGAGCTGTTGTGAGGCTTAAACAAGTTAATAAACATGAAATGCTTCAATTAGTGCCTATTGAGTATTCAATAAATTTTAGAATTTACTAATTCTGCCTCCCACTTGAGAAATGAGAACACCAAGGTCTAGAGAAGTTGACTCATCCAAACTTTTAAAATTTTATATCCAGTGCCCTAGAATTTTTTCTAGCCCCTTGCAAATTTATAGCAAAATCATGGTTAATTCTATATCTGGGAGGCCTAAACATGCACAGCATTAGCTTCTGTATTGGAATTGAAAAGGATCCAAGAAAGAGGAAAACTGATTTTAATTGACAAGAGCTCAGGAAACCAGAGGGTCAAAATTGATGTAATCTGGGCTAGGAAGTCAGGGCCAAATGGTCTGCTGCTTCTGTAAAGCACTCTCAAAAATGGGGAGTGAGGAGTGGGCATTGCTCATCATCAGGAAACAGCAGAGTTGGAGAAGGCAGAATGGCAGATGGTGAGGCGTGGAGCATTACCTTAGGAAAGGTAAACAAGAAACCACCTATTAGCTCTGCCATGCTCTTGATTCTAAGCTGGAGCTGCTGGCTCAGTTCAAGTGTGTCCTCTTTTTCCCCCTCTCCTCTCCCCAGCACTGTTCCTGGCAACACATTTTATCTTCTAGCAGATGGCTGCAGCTGCTATGGTGGCATCTGTTGCTGCTCTTTCACCTTCCAGCTTTGGCAGGAGCAGTTGGCAAGACGAACTTGCAAGGTCTGTCAGCACCCAGTAGTATCACTATCAGTCTAACTTGCAAAAAAAAAAAAAAAAAAAATAGAAGCAGAGGAAGTGCTGGTGCTACCAGCTGCAATCCCTGGGGCCTGCTTGATTCAAGAATCTGCTTCAGACTGGCTTGTCCTCTCATGGGATCAGAAGTTGGGATGGAGTAGCTTAGATGAGCTCATTTTACCCATCACCCATCTTTAAAAATGAAGACCCTTTTGATTGGCAAATAAAGAGGCCCCGCTGCAAAGAGCAAGAGAAATAGGTCTTACAGATGACAACTACACTGAAAATCCAGAGGAGCAATTTGAAGAAACAAAGATGACATACTAATTCCTGCCTTCCCCAGCCTCATTTCACAGAATGGTTTCCAGCATGGCCTGAGACAATCCTTACAAAGCTTTGAGGTATATTCAGAGCCCTATTTGCATTGATGAGTGGAGTCTGTGTGAGTCCTGGTCAGCCTGGACTGAGGGTCACAGTGTGTGTTTCTCTATACCTCTATGTTTTCCTTATCTTGGGAAAAGACGGTTGCTATGGTTTTCTGTTTTGCACTTCCATCCCCTGTAGAAGCAAGATTTGTGTCTCAAACCCCAGTCGATTCGGCCTGAGCTATAGGCGGCTGTTTAGCACTTGTCAAATCCTTCTTGGCAGTCAGTCATCCAAATCGACAAACCAACCAGAAGGAAGGTTTATCCATTCCCTTGATACCATCATCCCTGAATAGAGGCTTTTACTGCCATGCCCCCCGTCAAATGTCAGAAATATTGGACACTGACTCAAGATTGAATTGAACCTGAGTTCACTATGGCCTCTGGGAACCTGTGATTTGAATGAAACTGTTTTTCCACCACTTCGTCCCCTCCATTGAATTACTATAGAAGGGATCTGTGAGCCAATAAGTTATTCTGGGCCATCACTGGAAATTGGAATAGACTCAGCAGTTGCAGGTTGGAAGTCAAAGCTGAACAAGAAGCCAGTATATTCCCAGTGATCAAGGATTTGTATCAACTGACAGCTCACAGGAAAAATTATATGACAAATTTTGAAGAAAATAATTTTGATGAAAATACATAAAGGAAGTAGAAGAAGATACCATATTTAATTTAAATTATTTAAACATTTATTGGTTGTCCAACTGGGTACCATTCTAGGGTTTAGGTCATGTGTTTCCCAGGAAAAAAGGGGGAAAACTAGTTAGGAAGTAGAGGGAAAGCTAACACAAACTGAACTAAACTTAAGAACAGAAGATGTAACATCATAGGGGAACTGACAATCAAACAATACATGTAAATAACAAGAATCAAATGCAGTCTAATTCTGACAAATAACAAGATTGAACAACAGTACTGCCTATTCAAAGTAGCAACATGAGCACGTATGCCTGCCTTCCCTCTTGACAAAGTTTCTGTTGAAATGACAAAAATAGACATATTTTTAAAGAACACAACCATAATAGTACTAAAAAACAACACAGAGGCTGGGCACAGGGGCTCATGCCTGTAATCCCAGCACTTTGGGAGGCCGAGGCAGGCAGATCATGAGGTCAAGAGATTGAGACCATCCTGGCCAACATGGTGAAACCCTGTCTCTACTAAAAGTACAAAAACTAGCTGGGTGTGGTGGGCACCTGTAGTCCCAGCTACGCAGGAGGCTGAGGCAGGAGAATTGTTTGAACCTGGGAGGTGGAGGGTGCAGTGAGCCAAGATCACACCACTGCACTCCAGCCTGGTGACAGAGCGAGACTCTGTCCAAAAAACAAACAAACAAACAATACAGAATGCCATCAATAGACTAAAATGTTAACAGATTTATACTATCTGAAAACCCCCATGATCAGATAGAGAAGCAAGCCATCACAGAGAAAACATCTGTCCAACATACCAGAGGGGAGTACAGTTCTTTTCAAGGAGCACCCTGGAGAAGCCCCAAGATCAAAGCAAGTAAGTACATGAGTCAGAGAGGCTAATGGGGAAATCATCAGGATAATTAATTTAAGAACTACGATTGGAACAGCTGGGCCTGTTAGGCCCCTCCCCATCACTGGCATATACAGAGCATCTGGCAGAACAGATTTTGCCCTCAGGCTGTTGCTCTGATAAGGGTTCTGTACAGAAAAAGTGTGTTCTCCCTGTGAGAACTTCCTATATGTATGGGTTTGAAGCCCTAAGAGAGGGGAAGGCCTGTTCTTTCTTACTTTAAAAGATCGTTTAGGGCCTCTGCATTAACAGTAGCCTGAGAGAATAATGATGAAGAAGATGAGGACGAGGAGGAAGAAGAGAGAAAAAGGAGAATAATGGATAATGTATACTGAGATCCTACTGTGTGCTCAGCACTGTTCTAAGCACAGTTAGCACAGGCATACCTTGCTTTATTGCACTTCACTTTATTGCACTTGACAGATACTGCATTTTTTACAAATTGAAGGTTTGTGGCAACCCTGTATCAAGCAAGAGTTTATTGGCACCATTTTTTCCAACAGCCTATGCTCACATCATGTCTCTGTATCACATTTTGGTAATTCTCACAACATTTTAACTTTTATTATTATTATATCCATTATGGTAATATGTGACCATTAATATTTGATGATACTATTAAAATTCTTTTGGGACGCCACCAACCGTGCCCATGTAAGATGGTGACTTAATCAATAAATGTTGTGTGTGTTCTGATTGCCCCCTTGACCAGCCATTTCCCCACCTCTCTCTCTCTGCTCAGGCCTCCCTATTCCCTGAGACTCAACAACATTGAAATTAGGTCAATGAACAGCCTTATGATGGCTTCTAAGTGCTCAAATAAAAGGAAAGGTTACATGTTTCTCACTTTAAATCAAAAGCTAGAAATCAGTAAATTTAGTGAGGAAGGCACATTGAAAGCCAAGAGAGACCAACAGCTAAGACTCTTGCACTAGTTAGCCAAGCTGTGAATAGAAAGGAAAAATTCTTAAGGAAATTAAAAGTGCTACTCCAGTGCACATATGAATAAGGAAAAAAAAAAAAAAACCTTATTGCTAATGTGGAGGAAATTTTATTGGTCTAGATAGAAGATCAGTCTAGCCACAACATTCCCTTAAGCCAAAGCCTAATCCAGAGCAAGGTCTTAACTTTGTTCAGTTATATGAGGTCTGAGGGAGGTTACGAATCTGCAGAATGAAAGTTTGAAGCTAGGAGAGGTTGCTTTATGAGGTTTATAGAAAGAAACTGTCTCCATCACATGAAAGTGCAAGGTGAAACAGCAAGTGCTTATGTAAAAGCTGGAGCAAGTTTTGTTTTGTTTTGTTTTTTGTTTGTTTTTGTTTTCTGGAGTGCAGTGACGTGATCTCAGCTCACTGCAACCTCCGCCTCCCAGGCTCAAGAGATTCTCGTGCCTCAGCCACCAGAGTAGCTGGGACTACAGGCACATGCCACCACACCAAGCTAGTTTTTGTATTTTTTTTTTTTTTTTTTTTTTTGTAGAGACGGGGTTTCACCATGTTGGCCAGGCTGGTCTTGAACTCCTGACCTCAAGTGATCCACCCACCTCTGCCTCCCAAAGTGCTGGGATTACAGGCACGAACAACTGCACCCAGCTTGGAGCAAGTTACTTATAAGACTTAACTAAGATAATTGATGAAACTGGCTATAAACAGGACATTTTCCAAATAGATCAAACAGCCTTCTATTGTAAGAAGATGCTACCCGGGACTTCTATAGCTAGAAGAGAAGTCAATGCCTGGCTTCAAAGCTTCCAAGTACAGGCTGACCCTCTTATTAGGGACTAATGCAGCTGGTGACTTTAAATTGAAGCCAATGCTCGTTGACCATTCTGAAAACCCCAAGGATCTTAAGAATTGCTAAGTCTACTCTACCTGTGTTCTATAAATGGAACAACAAAGCCTGGATGACAACTTGTCTGTTTAAACCATGGTTTACGGAGTATTTTAAGCTCACTGTTGATACTAACTACTCGGAAAAAAAGATTCCTGTCAAAATATTACTGCTCATTGACAATTCACCTAATCATCCGAAAGTTTTGATGGACATGTATAAGGAGATCGTTATTTCATGCCTGCTAACACAACACCTATTCTGCAGCCCATGGGTTGAAGAGTAATTTTGACTTTATGTCTTATTTAAGAAATACATTTTACAAGGCTATGGTTGTTGTAGATGGTGATTCCTCAGATGGATCTGGGAAAGGTAAATTGAAAACCTTCTGGAAAGGATTCGCCATTGTAGATACCATTAAAAACACTCATGATTCATAGGGGGAGGTCAAAATACAACATTATCAGGAGTTTGGAACAAGTTCATTCCAATCCTCATGGATGACTTTGAGGGTTTTAAGACTTCAGTGGAAGAATTCACTGTAGATAGGGTAGAAATAGCAAAATAACTAGAGTTAGAAGTGAAGCCTGAAGATGTGACTGAACTGCTGCCATATCATGATCAAACTTCAACAGATAAAATGTTGCTTCTTATGGATGAGCAAAGAAAATGGTTTCTTCAGACGAAATCTGCCCCTGGCTAAGATCCTGTGAACATTGTTGAAATGGCAACAAAGGATTTAGAATATTACCTAAACTTAGTTGATAGAAGAGCAGCAGGGTTTGAGAGGATTGATTACAATTTTGAAAGAAGTTCTACTGTTGATAAAATGGTAAACATCATCACATGCTACAGAGAAATATTTCATGAAAAGAAGAATTAATAAATGTGGCAAACTTCATGGTTAGCTTATTTTAAGAAATTGCTATAATCACCCCAACCTTCAGCAACTACCATCCTGATCAGCCAACAGCCATCAACACCGAGGCAAGACACTACATCGGTCAAAAGATTATGACTCACTGAAAGCTCAGATGACTGTTAACATTTTTTAGCAATAAAGAATTATTTAATTAAGATGTGTACAATTTTAGACATAATGTTACTGCACACTTAATAGACTACAGTATAGTGCAAACATAATTTTTCTATGCACAGGGAAAGCAAAAAATGTGTGTGACTCACTTTATTGCAATATTCACTTTATTGCAATGGTCTGGAACTGAACCCACAATATCTCTGAGGTATGCCTGTGTATTAACTCATTGGATCCTCACAACACTGAGGCAGTTACTGTTATTGTTTCCATTATGGAAATAAGGAAACTGAACCACACAAAAAAAGATAATTAGCCCTTTAAGATCACAAAGTTCAAAAATGAAGACGCCAGGATACAAATGAAGGTACGCTGACTCCAGTGCAATAATATTCATCATTCCAAGGAAACTCTCCCTCCCTCTTCTAAAATGTAGGCATGTACAGATATGAAAACAAAAAATCTCTTCTAAATGTGTTATTTTTACATTTTTATTGGGGAGAGAAATATACATGTATAAAGTGCATAAAAGTAAAAATACATCACATAAAGCAAATTCCCATGTAACTACTTCTGAGCAGGTCACATAGAATATCACTGAAGCCTAGAAGTCTCCTACCTTCCCTATGGCCCCTCTTAATCATTACCTCAGTCACTTCCTTGCCCCTGGAATGGAACCTGTCCCCTGACTGCTACCACTGTATGGTTTAGTTTTGCTTGATTTTTGTACATTGTACATATGGAACTATAAAGTGTGTATTTTTGTGTCAGGCTTATTTTACTCAACATTACATTTAAAAAGCTTCATGTTGTTGCAAATGGATGCAATTTAGTCATGTTCATGGCTATATACATTCCATTTTATATATGTGCCACAATTTATTAAACACTCTATCAGAGATGGACATGTGGTTGTTTGCACAATGCTAATATGAACATTCTTTTTTAGCCTTATCTTTAATTTCTTTTTAATTGATATGTAATATTTGTGCATATTTATGGGGTACCTGTGATATTTTGTTACATGCATAGACTGTGTGATGGTCAAGTCAGGGAATTTAGTATATCCAACTTCTTGAGCATGTATCTATGTATTGGATACATTTCAAGGTCCTCTCTTCCAGCTATTTTGAAATATGCAAGTTATTATTGTTAACTATACTCATCCTACTCTGATATAGAACATTAGAACTTATTCCCTCTAACAGTATGTTTATACATATTAATCAACCTTCCTTCTTTCCCTCTCCCACACATACCCACACCTTTCCCAGCCTCTGATAACTACCAGTCTACTCTCTAACTCCATGAGATTAACTTTTTTTTTTTTTTAGCTCCCACATGAGTGGGAAAATGCAGTATTTGCCTTTCCATGTCTGGCTTATATCACCAAATGTAATGACTTCCAATTCCATCCACATGCTGCAAATTACATTATTTTAGTTTTTATATGGCTGAATAGTATTCCATTGTGTATATGTAAATTTTCCTTATCTATTCATCTGCTGATGGACACTTAGCTTGATTCCATATCTTTGCTATTGTGAATGGTGCTGCAATATACATGGACATATGCCTTTGATACACTGATTTTCCTTTCCTTTGGATTAAAAACCCAATAGTGTGATTGCTGGATTGTATAGTAGTTCTATTTTTTTTTTCAGTTATTTTTTTTTGGTACATCTCCATACAGTTTTCTATAATGACTATATTAATTTACATTCCCACCAACAGTGTATAAGAGTTCCATTTTTCCTACATCCTCACCACGTTATTTTTCAAAATCTTTTTGATACTAGTCATTCTAGTCATTCTAACTGATATAGGATGATGTCTCATTGTGGTTTTGATTTGAATTGCCCTGATGTTTAGTGATGTTGAGCATGCTGAGAAATATCAAAAGAAGACATACAAATGGATAACAGGTATATGAAAAACAGGTATATAAAAAATTCAGATTTTTTCCCACTTTTTTAATGGGACTTTTTGTTTTCTGTTGTTGGGTTGAGTTCCTTGTATATTTAGATATTAGTCCCTTGTCAGATGAATAGTTTACAAATCTTTTTCTGCCATCCTACAGACTTTACTTCAATCTGTTGTTTGCTTTGCAGCTAATTTTTAGTGTAATATAATCCCATTTGTCTATTTTTGTTTTTGTTGTCTGTGCTTTTGAAGTTTTAGCCATAAAACTGTTGCCTAGACCAATATCCAGAAGTGTTTCCCCTATATTTTCTTCTAGTAGACTTATAGGTTCAGGTCTTACATTTAAGTCTTTAATTCATTTTATTTTTATATATGATAAGAAGTAGGGGTCTGGTTTCATTCTCCTACACATGGATTTTTTTCTGCATATGAAATATCCAGTTTTCTCAACACCATTTATTGAAGAGGGTGTCCTTTCACCACTGCACATTCTTGGGGCCTTTGTCAAAAATCAGTTGGCTGTGTATACACGGATTTATTTCTGTGTCCTCTATCTGTTCCATTGGCCTGTGTGTCTGTTTTTATGTCAATACCATGCCATTTTGGCTAGAGCCTTATAACATATTTTGAAGTCAGAGTATGATGTCTGTAGTTTGTTTGTTTTGCTCAGGATCTCTTTGGTTATTTGGACATGTTTTTGGTTCCATACACATTTTAGAATTGACTTTTCTAAATCTGTTAAAAATGTTACTGGTATTTTCAGAGGTATTCTATTAAATCTGTAGATTGCTTTGGGTAGTATGTTAATTTTAACATTGTTAATGCTTCCAATCAATGAGCATAGAATACATTTTCGTTGGTTTGTGTCTTCCATTTATTTCATCAGTGTTTTGTGGTTTTTCTTGTAGAAATTATTTATCTCTGGTAAAATTTAATTCTAGGGATTTTATTTTGGAGCTAGTATAAATGGAATTTTTTCCTGATTTCTTTTTAAGCTAGTTCATTGTTAGTGTATAAAATACTACTGAATTTTGTATGTTGATTTGCATCATGCAACCATACTGAATCTGTTTATTAGATCTAAGAGTTTGGGTTGAGTCATTGAGTTTTTCCAAACATAAGATTGTGTCATCTGCAAAGAAGGACATTTTAACTTCCTCTTTTCCTATTTGGTGGCCTTTTATGTAATTCCAGTGTCTGATTGTTCTGGCTAGGACTTTCAGTACTACGTTGAATAGGATTGGTGAAAGCACGTATCCTTGTCTACTTGCAGTTTTTAGAGAAAAGCCTTTCAGATTTTCCACATTCAGTATAATGTTAGCTGTGGGATTGTCATATATGGCCTTTATTATGTTGAAGTATGTCTCCTATGCTAGTTTAGAATTTTATTAGAAAAGGATGTTGGATTTTATCAAATGCTTTTTCATATGGTTTTTGTCCTTCATTCTATGTGATGTATCATATTTATTAATTTGCATATGTTGAACCATCCTTGTATCCCTGAACTAAATCCCACTTGACCATGGTGTATTAGCATTATTGTGTTAGTCCATTCTCATGCCGCTAATAAAGACATACTCGAGACTGAGTAATTTATAAAGGAAAGAGGTTTAATATACTCACAGTTCAGCATGTCTGGGAATGCCTCAGGAAACGTACAATCATGGCAGAAGGGGAAGCAAACATGTCCTTCACGGCAGCAGGGAGGTGAAGTGTTAGCAAGAGGTGGGGAAAGCCCCCTAAAAAACCATCAGATCTCGTGAGAACTCACTCACTATCATGAGAACAGCATGGGGGAAACTGTCCCCATGATTCAGTTACCTCCCACTGAGTCCCTCCCACAACATGTGGGGATTAGAGAACTACAATTCAAGATGAGATGTGGGTGGGGACACTGCCAAACCATCTCAATTATGATGTATTGTTAGTTTCAGATTGCTGGTACTTTGTTGAGGATTTTTGCTTCTATGTTTGATATGCTTTGGCTCTGTGTTCCCACTAAAATCTCATGTAAAATTGTAATCCCCATATGTGCAAGGAGGAGCCTGGTGTGGGGAGTGATTGGATCATGGGGTCAAACTTCCGTTTTTCTGTTCTCATGATGGAGTTCTCACGAGATCTGGTTGTTTAAAAGTGTGTAGTCCTGCAGCATTTGCTCTCTTCCTCCTACTCTGAACATGTGAAAATATGCCTTGCTTCCCCATTACCTTCCATCATAATTGTAAGTTTCCTGAGGCCTTCTCAGCCATGTGGGACTGTGAGTCAATTAAGCCTCTGTTCTTTATAAATTACCCAGTCTCAGGTAATTTATAGCAATGTGAGAATGAACTAATACAGGACATTTATTTATAGCAGTGTGAGAATCTACTAATACAGTAAGTTGGTACCAGAGAAGTGGGGCATTGCGATAAAGACACCTGAAAATGTGGAAGCAACTTTGGAACTGGATAACAGGCAGAGGTTAGAACAGTTTGGAGGGCTCAAAAGAAGACAGGAAGATGAGGGAAAGTTTGGAACTTCCTAGAGACTTGTTGAATGATTTTGACTGAAATGCTGACAGTTATATGGACAGTGAAGTCCAAGCTGCATTGGTCTCAGAGAGAAATGAGATATTTACTGAAAACTGAAACAAAAGTCACTTCTTGCTATGCTTTAGCAAAGACACTGGTGGCATTGTGTCCCAGCTCTAGGAATTTGTGGAACTTTGAAGTTCAGGGAGATTATTTAAGGCATCAGATAGAAGAAATTTCTAGGAAGCAAAGTATTCAAGACATGGTCTGGCTGCTTCTAAAAGCCTACACTTATTTGCATAAACAAAGATAACTTATATTTAAAAGGAAAGCAAAACAGAAAACTTTGGAAAATTTGCAGCCTGATCATGTGGTAGTAAAGAAAACTCCATTTTCTGGGGAGAAATTCAAGTCTGCCACAGAAATTTGCATAAGTAAAGAGGAGCTGAATGTTAATAGCCAAGACAATAGAGAACATGCATCCAGAGCATTTCAGAGACCTTCAAGGCAGCCCCTCCCATCACAGGCCTGGAAGCCTAGGAGAGAAAAATGGTTTCCTGGGCCAGGGCCAGGGCCCCACAGCTCTGTGCAGATTTGAGACCTGGTGGCCTGCATCACAGCCACTCCAGCTCCAATCATAGCTAAAAGGGACAAGGTTAGCTTGGGCTGTTGCTTCAGAGGTTCAAGTCCCAAGCCTTGGCAGCTTCCATGTGGTACTGGGTCTTCAGGTGTGCAGAAGGCAAGAGGTGGGTCTTGAAAACCTCTGCCTAGATTTCAGAGGATGTATGACAATGCCTGGTTGTCCAGGTAGAAGTCTGCTGCACAGGTGAAGCCCTCATGGAGAACCTCTATTAGGGCAGTGCAGAGAGGAAATGTGAGATTGGAGCTCCCCGCCGCAGTGTCCCCACTGGAGCACTGCCTAGTGGAGTTGTGAGAAGAACACCACCATCCTTCAGACCCCAGAATGGCAGATCCACCAACAGCTTGCACCATGCACCTATAAAGGCCACAGACACTCAATGTCAGTCTGTGAAAGCAGTTGCGGGCGCTTTATCCTGCAGAGCCACAGAGGTGAAGCTGTCCAAGTTTATGAAAGCCCACCCCTTGCACCAGCATGCCCTGGATGTGAGATTTGAAATCAAAGGAACTTACTTTGGAGCTTTAAGATTTAATGACTGCCCTGCTGGGTTTCTGACTTGCATGGGGCCTGTAGCCCCTTTTTGTTGGCTGATTTCTTCCTTTTGGAACTGAAGCACTTTACCTAGTGCCTGTGCCCCCATTGTATCTTGGAAGTAAC
The DNA here is from genome assembly GCF_003255815.1 of Theropithecus gelada. NCBI lineage: Eukaryota > Metazoa > Chordata > Mammalia > Primates > Cercopithecidae > Theropithecus > Theropithecus gelada. The sequence goes on along the minus strand of NC_037682.1, from coordinate 100,962,144 downwards.
TAGCTTGTTGTTGATTTTACAGGCTCATAGGCAGAAAGAACTTGCCTTGTCTCAAATGAGTCTTTGAACTTGGACTTTTGAGTTAATGCTGGAATGAGTTAAGATTTTGGGGGACTGTTGGGAAGGCATGACTGGTTTTAGAAATGTGAGAAAAAGATGAGATTTGGGAGGGCCAGAGGGAGAATGATATGGTTTGACTCTGTGTCCCCACCCAAATCTCATGTCAAATTTTAACTCCCACATGTGGAAAGAGAAGCCTGATAGGGGGCGATTGAATCATGGGAACAGACTTTCCACTTGCTGTTCTTGTGATAGCGTTCTCACAAGATCTGGTTGTTTAAAAGTGTGTAGCAATTCACTGTTTGCTCTCTTTTTCCTGCTCTGGCCGTGTGAATATGTGCTTTGCTTCCCCTTTCACCTTCTGCCATGATTGTAAGTTTGCTGAGGCATCCCCAGCCATGTGGAACTGTGAGTAAATTAAACCTCTGTTCTTTATAAATTACTCAGGCTCAGGTAGTTCTTTATAGCAGTGTGAGAATGAACTAATACAATAAGCATCAGTGATACTGGCCTGTGGTTTGTTGTTGTTGTTGTTTTTGTGTTCTTGTCTACTTTTGGAATCAAGGTAATGGGGCCTTATAGAATAAGTTAAAAAGAATTCCTTCCTCTTTATTTTTTGGAACAGTTTGAGGAGACCTGGTGTCAGTTCTTTATTAGTTTGGTAGAATTCAGCAGTAAAGTCATCCAGTCCTTGGCTTTTTTGGGGGAGATTTTTTGTTATTAATTTAATTTTGTTACACATTATTGGTCAGTTTAGGTTTTCCAATTTTTCCTGATTCAATTTTGGTAGATAGTCTGTATCTAGGAATTTATCCATTTCCGCTGGGTTTTCCAGTTTGTTAGCATATAGTTGATCATAATAGTCGCTGATATATTTTATTTCTGAGGCATCAGTTGTAATGTTTACTTTTTAGAGTCTAATTTCATTTATTTTCATCTTTTCTCTTCTTTCCTTGGTTAGCCTAGCTAGGGGTTTATCAGTATTTTTCATCTTTTCCAAAAATCTAACTTTTCATTTCACTGTTCATTTGTTTTTGGTTTTGTTTTTTTAAGTTTCTGTTTTGTTTAGTTCTGCTCTGATCTTTATTATTTATTTTATTCTACTTATTTGGGGTTTGGTTTGTTCTTGTTTTTCTAGTTCCTTGAATTCATGATTAGTTCATTTGAATTTTTATACTTTTTTGATGTAGGTGTTTATTGCTATAAACTTCCCTCTTAGCACTGTTGGTTTGTATCCCGTAGATCTTAGTATGTTGTATTTCCATTTTCATTTGTTTCAAGAATTTTTTTTATTTCCTTCTTAATTTCTTAATTGGCCTAACCATCATTCAGGGTGTATTAGTAAGTGTTCTCTAGAGGGATATATATATGATAGGATATATGTACATATGCAAACAAGTTTATTAAGGTGAATTGACACATGTGATCACAAGGTGAAGTCCCACAATAGGCTGTCTGCAAGCCGAGGAGCAAGGAAACCAGTCCAAGTCCCAAAACCTCAAAAGAAGGGAAAATGACAGTGCAGCCTCCAGTCTGTGGCCCGAGGCCTGAGAGCTCCTTGCAAATGGTGTAAGTTTAGGAGTCCAAAAGCTGAAGAACTTGGAGTCTGATGTTCGTGGGAAGGAAGCATCCTGCACGGAAGAAAGATGAAGGCTGGAAAACTCAACAAGCCTAGTCCTTCCAACTTCTGCCTGCTTTATACTAGCCCTGCTGGCAATTGATTAAATGCTGCCCAAACAGCCCACTGACTTAAATATTAATCTCCTTTGGCAACATCCTTATGGACACGCCCAGGAACAATACTTTGCATCCTTCAATTCAACCAAGTTGACACTCGATATTAACCATCACAAGTCCACCCCTTGTCAACTTGAACCTATACACATCTCCTGAAATTATACGTAATCTTCAAATAAAGATAAAAATAAGGTCATAATTACACCTAACATAATACAGCTATCCCCCAAACAACCAGAAGTGCACTAATCTTCAACCTAAATGCTATTATATAAAGTTAACAACACTTAAATGCTGATATAAGGTCAATAAATCTTATGTCACAAGATAAAGGAAAAAAAAGAAAATGAAGATATTTTCTTGTATAAGTGTATACATGCACAAACATATTCTTAACAAAATGAGGAGGAAATACTAATGACAATTACAGTTCTCATTTCTGCAACTGGTCATAGCTGGTATTGATGACTACCTTCTTCTACTACCCATTCTGTATTCCCTTTACCTTCAGCAAGCACTTCAGCAGGTCATAGTTTTTTACCTGGTGGAGTGATACAAATTTTCATTCCTGAAGGGTTTTTGAGCCTTTTTTAGCCCTGCCTGAATTGGATTGTTGTAGTTCCCCATGGACCTTAATCACATGGTAATACCAAGAGATGCCCTAAGGGATCTGCTATATTCCATGCTTACTCTTCCTTACCTCCACTGTGGAGTAGTAGACTGATTTCATCTTAATAGTCTGGGTAAATCACCCCAGCCAACACTGTAACTCCCTTCTTAGCCTGTTGACTTAGAGGTAGGAAGAGCCCAAAGTGGCCAGGTGGTAATAACTTCCAGTGTAATGCAATCATTGTTGTGTCTCCTGGTGGCAGCATTCCTCCCTGTGAAACTAAGACCTCTAGGCCGGCAGAACATAATGTCATAATGTCACAGGAACAGAAAGCAACAAATTTACTAGTGGGTCACTAGGAGTGATGGTAAGTGGTGCCACTTCCACTTCTGGTAAAGAAAATTATCTCACCTCACTCTTTAAGATGCTGTGCTTATTCTTAGACCTTTAAAATTCCATATAAATTTAAGAATCAGCTTTTCAATTCTCACCCAAAATTCTACTAGGATTTTTACTGGCATTATCATTATTTTTACTTTTTTTGAGTTTAATTTGTTTTATTTTTTAACTTCTTGACATGGAGTTTTTTAGTTATTGGGGTTTCTAGTTATTAGGTTATTTTAATCATTTAATCTTTTATTTTTGTAGTAGCTATGTTTTCTATTTTAGTAATTATTTTAAATATTAAAATATGTCAACTTGTCAGTGCTTCATATTTATGTTAACTGCTATTTTTACCCTCTTCCTGGACAATGCAGTGACCTTAGAAAAATTTTTGCACCCTTCCAACTTATATACTATAGTTTTGAGTACTTTAACTCTTATTATAAATTACATGATACTGTTATTTATTGTGCTAAACATTATTAATTTTTATTTATCTCACCCCCACCCTTTTTGTTATCTTCAACACTTCTTACATATCTTCAATCTAAAATTATAAAGAATTATTTTATCATTTCCTTTAATGAGAGATTGGAAGTAATGAATTCATGTAGTTTTTCTTTGCCTTGAATTTTTTTCCCCTTCATTCTTGAAGGATAATTTTGCTGAGTATAGATACCTTTTTTATTAGTAGAGATATCTTGATTGTCAGTAATTATTTTTCAGAACATTGAAAATATATTTCAGTTGTCTTCTGGTTTCTTTTTTATTGTTGAATGCCAGCTGTCAATCTGTTATTCAAGTGAAAGAAATGGTTCATTTTTCTCTAAATGTCATTACATTTTTGTCTTTGTCTTTGACGTTCACTAATCTCATTTGTTCTAGAGGTAGATTTCTTTAAATGTTATATCTTGATTTTTATGGTGTTTCACGCATTTATGAGTTGGTGATGTTTATCAGTTTTGAAAAGAAAATTTTAAATATCTTTTAAAATACTGCTTCTCCTCCATTCTACCTCTCCTGTCTTTCTGAGATTCCAATTATGTGTTAGAATTTCTGGCTGTATCCACTGTTGCTTACCATCTCTTCTGTGTTTTCCATGCTTTTGCCTCTCATTGAGTCATTCTGGATATTTATACTAATCTATCTTACATTCTATTATGTTTTTCAGATATGTCCAATAGACTGTTAAACCTATCCATTGAGTTGTTAATTTCAGTTTATGTATTTTTCAGCTCTAGAATTTCTATTTAGCTTTCTTTTTAAAATCTGCTATTTCTTTTTATACTTTCTATATATTTGCCAGGATTTTTAGTTTTGTCTTCTATTTCTTTGAATATAGTAAGCATTTTTATCTTAATGTTCGACTATATGTTAATTCAAACGTCGGGAATCGCTGTATGGTTCCTTTTGCCTATGGTTTCTCCTGAGTTTTGCTCACCTTGCTTTATCTCACGCTCCTAGTTATTTTTAGTTATGTACTGCACATTGTATCTTTTTCTAAAAAAGTAGAAATATGAAGGTCTAGGATGTTTTCTTCTCTCAAAGAAGATTTTTATTTGTTTCTAGCAGTTTTGTGCATTGAGATAATTAAAATCTGAACACCTATTTACTTCTGCAAACCTATTTACTTCTAGTTAGTCTATTGACCCTTATGTATAGATGTTAACCTTTCCAGTTGAATGCCAAACAAGAGGTGTTCACTAGGCCCTTATACGTTGGCAGTCTGTGCACTCCAATGTCTGAGCCTCCAGCCTCACAAGGCTTCCAAAACTTCTGACCAGCTTTTCAGCCTATTAGCAAGCACCTCAGGAATTAGTAGATGCCTTTAGGGGAAAAAATAGCTTCAAATAGATTTGACATTTTCCAGTTCTTGGCACAGTAATTCCTCACTGCCTTGTTACTTTACTCATTACTTTAAGTAGACTTTAAAAAAAATTTTCTCAGCTTTTCTATTTATCCTCAGTGGGATATTTGGTTCATAATGCCAACTGCGTAAGGAAGGGACTCTTAAACTAGTTTCTAAGCTTTATATTTTAACTATTAATGCTAGACTATAGTGAGAAACAAGAAAATACAATTTAACACTTATAATTACTATCCATAAAATTTAACCATTGTTAAGACAGGGAATTATCACAAGGTCAGGGAACATGTAAGAGGCATGTGTTGTAACTCCCATTTCACGGATGTATGGTGAGAAATGATGGTGCTGTCTCTAGAGAAACACTGCTCTGAATAGAAGGAATAAATGCTTAAGGTTTTTTCTTTGGAAGACTGATAGACAGCTTACAGGTGCTTGAAACCCAGCAGAAAAAAAAAGAATAAAAGCTTATTAAAGAATGAAAGTTCCTAATGAAACCCCCATTATGAACTCTTTTAACCAGAAATAAGCTTTCAAAACGAACATTTTAAGTAATACCTTGAGACTACAGAAGAGTACTTACAGGACTTAATTTTATAGCCATTTCCTACAATCTATAACCACCAACTTTTCCCTCAATAGGACAAATGTTAGAGAATCTTTGATACAAGAGAAGCATGGTAACACACACACAGACACACACACACACACACACAGAGAGTGACAGAGAGAGAGAAAGCCCATATTTTACAATATGACTCAAAACAAAAATGGGAGGTATCCAGTTATTATGAAACAGGAAAGTGTATTAATTACAAATCTCAGGATATAAAATAAACATACAATTTTAAAAGTTTCATGCATATTACCAGCAGTTTGTTAAAAGAAGATAAAAATGTTCATTCTTAACAACAAATAAAGAGGTAAAATACATGGAAATAAGCCCAACAAGAAATGTAAAAACCTATATTGCTGGGGATGTCATGTCTATATCTGGCCTCAGATTAGGGACAGAACATCTTTATTCAAGAAAATATTTACGTGAGCCACTTCAGAGAAAAGAAAAACCATGAGGGTAAGGGAAGTTACTTTGATAGTTCTGCATAATAAACAGGCACTTGGGGATTGGAAATGTCTGATAAACAAGGCAGGATAGCCAAAGCATTTTTTTTTTTTTAACAGCCTAGATGTTTAAGATTCAATTTCATATCCCTTCAGTCTTTTAGCCAAGTCTCTTGAATTTAAGATACCTTTTGAGAGAAGGTTTGTATGAGTAAGTAAGCACATCAATTTATGTGTGTATGTATATGTCTGTGCAAAGGGGAAATAAGACCAAAGTCCATAGCCAGGTCAATGTGAAATAGAATAGGAGTAGACAGAGTAAGATGGTAAAATGATCCAGAGCCAGAGATAACCATAAAAACACATATGGTGCCAAATAAAAGTATTTTACAGAAGGCCTCAACATTTCATAAATTGTAGAATTGGAATCTGAGAGAGAATATATTTAGACTTCTAAGGAAAAGGGAGATATTAAGTAAAGTCAGGGTTATATTCATGTGGGGGAAAATCTACCAAACTATTGACAGATATACAAGAAACTTAAATAAGTAGACAAGCCAGGTTGCTGAATGAAAAGACTACTAAGGAGTGTCAATTCTTTCCAAGTTAATTGTCAGATTTAATGTGTTTCAATCAAAATTCCAACTGTGTTTTAAAATACCTTGAAAACTGATTCCGAAGTTCATCTGGAATAGCTTAAGAAAATGAAAACAGAAGAGTAATAACCTCACTAGATAGTAAAACAGTATGAAGCTAATCAGTATGAAATTGCTATGAAAATCAATGGAAAAATCAATAAAATGATGTATATAACCAGGACACAGTAACTACTGCATAGATTTTTAATATATAATCACAAATCAGGGAGAAAAGGTAGAAGCACTCAATAAACATTAAGACCTTTTTTTTTTTTAGCTATTTGAGAAATAATCTATTCAATTTTCATGTCGTTTTATCCAAATAAATTCAAGATGGGTTAAGAAGTTAGATGCTAAAATGAAACCATAGAAAACAGAAGGAAATGTAGTTGAACATTTGTCTGTTCTTTAAGTAAGGAAGACATTCAAGGTGTAAAATAAATCCAAAAAATTTTAAAATATTGGCAGATTTAACACCATAAAAATATTAAATGTCTGTATTTAATTTTATTTTATGGTTGTTTAGTCATACATTTATTTATAGTGGTTCCTCCTTATCCACAAAAGATACATTCTGAGACCCACCCCCCATGGATACCTGAAACCACAGATAGTACATATCCTACATATACTATGTTTTTTCTTACATATACATACCTATGATAAAGTTAAATTTATAAATTAGGCACAGCAAAAGATTAACAACAGCAAATAATAAGTAGAACAATTACAACAATGTACTGTAATAAAAGTCATGTGAACATGGTCTCTCATTCTCTCTCAAAGTATCTTATTGTACTGTACTCACTCTTGTGATGAAGAAGGAATGCAGTGGAACAGGGTGAGATTTCATCATGTTACCCATAACAGTGTATAATTAAAAAATTATCAGTTGTTTATTTCTGGAATTTTTCATTTAATGTATGTGTACCATGGTTGACCACAGGTAACTGAAACCACAGAAGGTAAAACTATAGGTAAAAGAGGACTAGTGTATTAATTAATTTGTTAGACCTTTACTCAGTGGCACATTTGTGACAGATACTTAGTTGACAGAAGATTCCAAAATGAATAAGAAGTTTACATCTGTTGAGAAAGGCACACAGTATACATAATATCAATTATAGTGAGATATTTAGGATTAGTTGTACAGGAAGAAATTTTAAGTGAACGCATAGAAAAGACAGTCTAAAAATTCATAAGATAGATTTACTTCTATCCTTATGAAGTTTTCCCTTGTGTGTTTGGTCTTTCCTTTTGTCTGCATTTATGGTAGGCTGCCTCCAAGTAAGCTGCTAAAGCTAAACAATTGCACTTCATAAATTCAATACAAATATAAGTGAATTTTATCATGTGCTCTATTATGGTAATTTTTTAAAGGTCCAGACTCTTGTTTTGAAGATTTGAGCATTTGTAATCTAAATGTCTGTAGGTTAATCTACTCGAAAGGTAATCAAAAAACTATATATAAATGTTTACATTAAATATAACCAAGTGGTGATATCTCTAAAACCCATATAATTTGATAAGAAAATAGTAATATTGCCCCATCTTCCCCTAACCTCCCAAGATAAAAAGGATAAAAGACATAAACATACAAGTCACAAAATGCCAATAAATATTTAAAAGTCATTGAAGACCAGCATTCCTGAGAGGACCCACAGCCCCTTTGCAGGAAGTAGACTGCTCCTGCAGGGCCTAGAAGACACCCCAAATACTGTGAGTGCCCCAAACATGGAAGTGGGAAAGGAAGATCGTCCACTCCCGAACACCTACCCTCACTGGAGAAACTGAAGGTCTGTTTGCAGGAAAAGTTTCTGACCTTACCTGGAGCTGAGTCAATTTAGAGAGTCAAGCAAAATACAAGGACAGAGGAAGCAGCAGAAGGGCCCTGGGAGCCCGCTGGGCCCCCTAAGCAGGCCATTCCTACATGGCACCGCAGGGATCCATCAGGAGGGTGGCCAGAGGAGCGAGGGAGAAAACACCACAGAAAACAGGAAATCTGTAGCTGAACTTTGCAACAATTTGAACGGGGTGAGAAGCCTCCAGACCAGAACTTGGGGGAGGGCACAAATCTGGTGTGCAGACTCCACAGGTAGGAGAAGAACCAAGCCCTTTTTGTTCCCAGCTTGGAGGCAGGTAGCCTCAAGCAAGTTATCAAGCCCAGCTTGCCCACCGCCTAGAAACAGACTTAGGGTTGTTAAGAGGGGCACAATGGGAGTGAGACCAGCCCTTCAGTTTACGGGGGAGCTGGGTGAGGCCTGCGACTGCCAGCTTTCATTCACTTCCCTGACAACCTGCATGACTCAGCAGAGGCAGCCATAATCCTTCTGGGTACACAATTCCATTGACCTGGGAACCTCACCCTCATTCCCCACAGCAGCTGCAGCAAGTCATGCCCAAGGAGAGTCTGAGATCAGACATGCCTAGCCCTGCCCCAACTTGATGGTCCTTCTCTCCTATGCTGGTAGCTGAAGACAAAGGGCATATAATCTTGAGAGTTCTAGGGCCTTTCCCACTGCCGGTTCCTCTCCGTACTACCACAGCTGATGATCTCTGGAAACTGCCACCTCCCAGCAGGAGGTCAACCAGCACAAAAAAAGAGCTTTAAACTACCAAGGCTAAGAACTGTCATGGAGTCCACTGCACCCCCCTGCCATCTCCACCAAAATAGGCACTGGTATTCATGGCTGAGAGACCCATAAATGGTTCACATCACAGGACTCTGTGCAGACAACCCCCAGTAACAGCCCAGAGTTAAGTAGACTTGCTGGGTGGCTAGACCCAGAAGAGAGACAACAATCACTGCAGTTCAGCTCGTAGGAAGTCACATCCATAGGAAAAGGTAGAGAGTACTATATAAACGGAATGCCCTGTGGGACAAAAGAATCTGAGCAACAGCCTTCAGCCCTAGACCTTCCCCCTGACAGAGACAACCCAAATGAGAAGAAACAGGAAAATGAACTCTGGTAATATGACAAAATAAGGCTCTTTAACACCCCCCAAAAATAACACTAGTTCACTAGCAATGGATCCAAACCAAGAAGAAATCCAGTTTACCCGAAAAAGAATTCAGGAGGTTAGTTATTAAGCTAATCAGAGAAGCACCAGAGAAAGGTGAGGCCCAATGCAAGGAAATCCAAAAAAGCAATACAATAAGTAAAGGGAGAAATATTCAAGGACATAGATAGCATAAAGATAAAACAAAACTTCAGGAAACATTGGACACAAAGAAATGCAAAATGCTCTGGAAAGTCTCAGCAATGGAATTGAAAGTAGAAGAAAAAAATTCAGAGCTCAAAGACAAGGTCTTAGAATTAACCCAATACAACAAAGACAAAGAAAAAAGAATAAGAAAATATGAACAAAGACTCCAAGAAGTCTGGGATTATGTTAAACAACCAAACTTAAAAATAATTGGTGTTCCTGAGGAAAAAGAGAAATCTAAGAGTTTGAAAAGCATATCTGGGAAATAATCAAGGAAAACTTCCCCAGCCTTGCTAGAGACCTAGATATCCAAATACAAGAAGCACAAAGAAAACCTGGGAAATTCATTGCAAAAAAATAGTCACCTAGGCACATTGTCATTAGGTTATCTGAAGTTCAGACGAAGGAAAGAATCTTAAGAGCTGTGAGATGGAAGACCAGGTAACCTATAATGGAAAACCTATTATATTAACAGCAGATTCCACAGCAGAAACCCTACAAGCTAGAAGGGATTGGGACCCTACCTTCAGCCTCCTCAAACAAAACAATTATCAGCCAAGAATTTTGTATCCAGCAAAACTAAGCATCGTATATGAAGGAAAGATAGTCTTTATCAGACAAACAAACACTGAGAAAATGCGCCATTACCAAGCCACCACTATAAGAAATGCTAAAACAAGGTCTAAATCTCTAAACAAACCCTGGAAACACATCAAAACAGAACCCCTTTAAAGCATAAATCACACAGAACCTACAAAACAAAAACACAAGTTAAAAAGCTAAAAAAAAAAAAAAAGTACACAGGCAACAAATAGCATGATGAATGCAATGGTACCTGACATCTCAATACTAACACTGAATGTATGTGGCCTATGCTCCACTTAAAAGATACAGACGCATGAAATAGGTAAGAACTCACCAACCATTTGCTACCTTTGGGAGACTCATCTGACACATAAGTACTCAAACTTAAAGGGATAGAAAAAGGCATTATATGCAAATGGATATCAAAAGCAAGCAGTGGCAGCTAGTCTTATATCAGACAAAACAAACTTTAAAGCAACAGCAGTTAAAAGAGAACAGGAGGGACATTATATTATGGTAAAAGGCCTTGTCTAACAGGAAAATATCACAATCCTAAACATATATGCACCTAACACTGGAGCTCCCAAATTTATAAAACAATTACTAATAGACCTAAGAAACAAGATAGACAGCAACACAGTAATAGTGGGGCACTTCAATACTCCACTGACAGAACTAGACAGGTCATGAAGACAGAAAGTCAACAAAGAAACGATGGATTTAAATTATACCTTCGAACAAATGGACTTACCAGATATATACAGAACATTCCATCCAACAACCACAGAATATACAGTCTATTTAATGGTGCATGGAACTTTCTCCAAGACAGACCATATGATAGGCCACAAAACAAGCCTCAACAAATTTAAGAAAACTGAAATTATATCAAGCACTCTCTCAGACCACAGTGGAATGAAACTGGAAATCAACTCCAAAAGGAACCTTCAAAATCATGCAAATACATGGAAATTAAATAACCTGCCCCTGAATGAGCACTGGGTTGAAAATGAAATCAAGATGGAAATTAAAAAATTCTCCAAACTGAATGACAATAATGACACAACCTATCGAAACCTCTGGGATACAGCAAAGGCCGTGCTAAGGGGAAAGCTCAAAGCCCTAAACGCCTACTTCAAAAAGACTGAACGAGCACAAACTGACATTCTGGGGTCACACCTCAAGGAACTAGAGAAACAAGAACAAACCCAGCAGAAGAATGGAAATAACCAAGATCAGAACAGAACTAAATGAAACTGAAACAACAGAAAATAACACAAAAGATAAATGAAACAAAAAGCTGGTTCTTTGAAAAATAAATAAAACTGACAGACCATTAGTAAGAATAACTGAGAAAAGAAGAGAGAAAATCCAGGGCCAGGCGCAGTGGCTCACGCCTGTAATCCCAGCACTTTAGGAGGCCAAGGTGGGCGGATCACAAGGTCAGGACATCGAGACCATCCTGACTAACATGGTGAAAACCCATCTCTACTAAAAATACAAAAAATTATCTGGGTGTGGTGGCAGGCACCTGTAGTCCCAGCTACTCAGAAGGCTGAGGCAGGAGAAGGGCATGAACCTGGGAGGCAGAGGTTGCAGTGAGCCAAGATCACGCCATTACCTCCAGCCTGGGCAACACAGTGAGACTCTGTGTCAAAAAAAAAAAAAAAAAAAAAAAAAGGAGGGGGCGCCCAAGATAGCCAAATAGGAACAGCTCCAGCCTCCAGCTCCCAGCATGAGTGACACAGAAGACGGGTGATTTCTGCATTTTCAACTGAGGTACCAGGTTCATCTCACTGNAAAAAAAAAAAAAAAAAAAAAAAAAGGAGGGTGCGCCCAAGATAGCCAAATAGGAACAGCTCCAGCCTCCAGCTCCCAGCATGAGTGACACAGAAGACGGGTGATTTCTGCATTTTCAACTGAGGTACCAGGTTCATCTCACTGGGGCATGTCAGACAGTTGGTGCTGGTCCACGGGTGCAGCCCGACCAGCAAGAGCTGAACCAGGGCAAGGCATCACCTCACCTGGGAAGCACAAAGGGGAAGGGAATTCCTTTTCCTAGTCAAAGGAAACTGAGACACACAACACCTGGAAAATCAGGTAACTCCCACCCTAATACTGCACTTTACCAAGGGTCTTAGCAAATGGCACACCAGCAGATTATATCCCACACCTGGCGCAGAGGGTCCCACGCCCACGAAGCCTCCCTCTTTGCGAGCACAGCAGTCTGAGATCTAACTGAAAGGCAGCAGCGAGGCTGGGGGAGGGGCTCCCACAATTGCTGAGGCTTAAATAGGTAAACAAAGCCCCTGGGAAGCTCAAATTGGGTGGAGCCCACCACAGCTCAAGGAGGCCAGCCTGCCTCTGTAGAATCCTTCTCTGGGGAAAGGGCATAGCTAAACAAAAAGCAGCAGAAACCACGGCAGAGGTAAATGCCCCTGTCTGACAGCTTTGAAGAGAGCAGTGGATCTCCCAGCACGGAGGCTGAGATCTGAGAACGTACAGACTGTCTGCTCAAGTGGGTCTCTGACCCCTGAGTAGCCTAACTGGGAGACATCCCCCACTAGGTGCAGACTGACACCTCACACTGTGGGGTACACCCCTGAGACGAAGCTTCCAGAGCAAGAATCAGATAGCAACACTCACTGTTCAGCAATATTCTATCTTCTGCAGCCTCCACTGCTGATACCCAGGCAAACAGGGTCTGGAGTGGACCTCAAGCAAACTCCAACAGACCTACAGCTGAGGGTCCAGACTGTTAGAAGGAAAACTAACAAGAGAAAGGACACCCACACCAAAACCCCATCAATACGTCACCAACATCAAAGACCAAAGGCAGATAAAACCACAAAGATGGGGAAAAAGCAGTGCAGAAAAGCTGGAAATTCAAAAAATCAGAGAGGATCTCCCCCTCCAAAGGAACACAGCTCATCGCCAGCAACAGAACAAAGCTGGACGGAGAATGACTTTGACGAGTTGAGAGATGAAGGCTTCAGTCAATCAAACTTCTCAGAGCTAAACGAGAAACTACGTAACCAGTGCAACGAAACTAAAAACCTTGAAAAAAGAATGGATGAATGGATAACCAGAATAATCAATGCAGATAAGACCTTAAAAGAACGGATAGAGATGAAAACCATAACACGAGAACTACGTGACAAATGCACAAGCTTCAGTAACTGACTCGATCAACTGGAAGAAAGAGTATCAGCGATTGAAGATCAAATGAATGAAATGAAGCGAGAAGAGAAATGTAGAGAAAAAAGAGTAAAAAGAAATGAACAAAGCCTCCAAGAAATATGGGATTATGTGAAAAGACCAAATCTACGTCTAATTGGGGTGCCTGAAAGTGAGGGGGAAAATGGAACCAAGTTGGAAAACACTCTTCAGGATATCATCCAGAACTTCCCCAACCTAGTAAGGCAGGCCAACATTCAAATTCAGGAAATACAGAGAATGCCACAAAGATACTCCTCGAGAAGAGCAACTCCAAGACACATAATTGCCAGCTTCACCAAAGTTGAAATGAAGGAAAAAGTGTTGAGGGCAGCCAGAGAGAAAGGTCAGGTTACACACAAAGGGAAGCCCATCAGACTAACAGCAGATCTCTTGGCAGAAACTCTACAAGCCAGAAGAGAATGGGGGCCAATATTCAACATTCTTAAAGAAAAGAATTTTCAACCCAGAATTTCATATCCAACCAAACTAAGTTTCATAAGTGAAGGAGAAATAAAATCCTTTACAGACAAGCAAATGCTTAGAGATTTTGTCACCACCAGGCCTGCCCTACAAGAGATCCTGAAGGAAGCACTAAACATGGAAAGGAACAACCGGTACCAGCCATTGCAAAAACATGTCAAAATGTAAAGTCCATCGATGCTAGGAAGAAACTGCATCAACTAACAAGCAAAATAATCAGCTAATATCATGATGACAGGATAAAGTTCACACATAACAATATTAACCTTAAATGTAAATGGACTAAATGGTCCAATTAAAAGACACAGACTGGCAAATTGGATAAAGAGTCAAGACCCATCAGTTTGCTGTATGCAGGAGACCCATCTCACATGCAGAGACACACATAGGCTCAAAATAAAGGGATGGAGGAAGATCTGCCAAGCAAATGGAAACCAGAAAAAAGCAGGGGTTGCAATCCTAGTCTCTGATAAAGCAGACTTTAAACCATCAAAGATCAAAAGAGACAAAGAAGGCCATTACATAATGGTAAAGGGATCAATTCATCAGGAAGCGCTAACTATCCTAAATATATATGCACCCAATACAGGAGCACCCAGATTCATAAAGCAAGTCCTTAGAGACCTACAAAGAGACTTAGACTCCCATACAAAATAATGGGAGACTTTAACACCCCACTGTCAACATTAGACAGATCAACAAGACAGAAAGTTAACAAGGATATCCAGGAATTGAACCCAACTCTGCACCAAGTGGACCTAATAGACATCTACAGAACTCTCCACCTCATATCAACAGAATATACATTCTTCTCAGCACCACATCACACTTATTCCAAAACTGACCACATAGTTGGAAGTAAAGCCCTCCTCAGCAAATGTAAAAGAACAGAAATTATAACAAACTTTCTCTCAGACCACAGTGCAATCAAACTAGGACTCAGGACTAAGAAACTCAATCAAAACCACTCAACTACTTGGAAATTGAACAACCTGCTCCTGAGTGACTGCTGGGTACATAATGAAATGAAGGCAGAAATAAAGATGTTCTTTGAAACCAATGAGAACAAAGATACAACATACCAGAATCTCTGGGACACATTTAAAGCAGTGTGTAGAGGGAAATTTATAGCACTAAATGCCCAAAGAGAAAGCAGGAAAGATCTAAAATTGACACCCTAACATCACAATTAAAGAACTAGAGAAGCAAGAGCAAACACATTCAAAAGCTAGCAGAAGGCAAGAAATAACTAAGATCAGAGCAGAACTGAAGGAGATAAAGACACAAAAAACCCTTCAAAAAATCAATAAATTCAGGAGCTGTTTTTTTGCAAGGATCAACAAAATGGACAGATTGCTACAAGACTAATAAATAAGAAAAGAGAGAAGAATCAAATAGATGCAATAAAAAATGATAAAGGGGATATCACCACTGACCCCACAGAAATACAAACTACCATCAGAGAAGACTATAAACACCTCTACGCAAATTAACTAGAAAATCTAGAAGAAATGGATAATTTCCTGGACACGTACACTCTCCCAAGACTAAACCAGGAAGAAGTTGAATCCCGGAATAGACCAATAGCAGGCTCTAAAATTGAGGCAATAATTAATAGCCTACCAACCAAAAAAAGTCCAGGACCAGATGGATTCACAGCTGAATTCTACCGGAGGTACAAGGAGGAGCTGGTACCATTCCTTCTGAAACTATTCCAATCAATAGAAGAAGAGGGAATCCTCCCTAACTCATTTTACAAGGCCAACATCATCCTGATACCAAAGCCTGACAGAGATACTACAAAAAAAAAAAAAGAGAGAGAGAGAATTTTAGACCAATATCCCTGATGAACATCGATGCAAAAATCCTCAATAAAATACTGGCAAACCGAATCCAGGAGCACATCAAAAAGCTTATCCACCATGATCAAGTGGGCTTCATCCCTGGGTTGCAAGGCTGGTTCAATATACGCAAATCAATAAATGTAATCCAGCATATAAACAGAACCAAAGACAAAAACCACATGATTATCTCAATAGATGCAGAAAAGGCCTTTGACAAAATTCAACAGTCCTTCATGCTAAAAATGCTCAATAAATTCGGTATTGATGGAACGTATCTCAAAATCATAAGAGCTATTTATGACAAACCCACAGCCAGTATCATACTGAATGGGCAAAAACTGGAAAAATTCCCTTTGAAAACTGGCACAAGACAGGGATGCCCTCTCTCACCACTCCTATTCAACATAGTGTTGGAAGTTCTGGCTAGGGCAATCAGGCAAGAGAAAGAAATCAAGGGTATTCAGTTGGGAAAAGAAGAAGTCAAATTGTCCCTGTTTGCAGATGACATGATTGTATATTTAGAAAACCCCATTGTCTCAGCTCAAAATCTCCTTAAGCTGATAAGAAACTTCAGCAAAGTCTCAGGATACAAAATTAATGTGCAAAAATCACAAGCATTCTTATACACCTGTAACAGACAGAGAGCCAAATCATGAATGAACTTCCATTCACAATAGCTTCAAAGAGAATCAAATACCTAGGAATCCAACTTACAAGGGATGTAAAGGACCTCTTCAAGGAGAACTACAAACCACTGCTCAGTGAAATAAAAGAGGACACAAACAAATGGAAAAACATACCATGCTCATGGATAGGAAGAATCAATATTATGAAAATGGCCATACTGCCCAAGGTAATTTACAGATTCAATGCCATCCCCATCAAACTTCCAATGAGTTTCTTCACAGAATTGGAAAAAACTGCTTTAAAATTCATATGGAACCAAAAAAGACCCCACATTGCCAAGACAATCCTAAGCCAAAAGAACAAAGCTGGAGGCATCACGCTACCTGACTTCAAACTATACTACAAGGCTACAGTAACCAAAACAGCATGGTACTGGTACCAAAACAGAGATATAGACCAATGGCACAGAACAGAGTCCTCAGAAATAATACCACACATCTACAGCCATCTGATCTTTGACAAACCTGAGAAAAACAAGAAATGGGGAAAGGATTCCCTATTTAATAAATGGTGCTGGGAAAATTGGCTAGCCATAAGTAGAAAGCTGAAACTGGATCCTTTCCTTACTCCTTATACGAAAATTAATTCAAGATGGATTAGAGACTTAAATGTTAGACCTAAAACCATAAAAACCCTAGAAGAAAACCTAGGTAATACCATTCAGGACATAGGCATGGGCAAGGACTTCATGTCTAAAACACCAAAAGCAATGGCAACAAAAGCCAAAATTGACAAATGGGATCTAATTAAACTAAAGAGCTTCTGCACAACAGAAGAAACTACCATCAGAGTGAACAGGCAACTTACAGAATGGGAGAAAATTTTTGCAATCTACTCATCTGACAAAGGGCTAATATCCAGAACCTATAAAGTACTCAATCAAATTTACAAGAAAAAAACAAACAACCCCATCAAAAAGTGGGCAAAGGATATGAACAGACACTTCTCAAAAGAAGACATTCATACAAAAAACAGACACATGAAAAAATGCTCATCATCACTCACCATCAGAGAAATGTAAATCAAAACTACAATGAGATACCATCTCACACCAGTTAGAATGGCAATCATCAAAAAATCAGGAAACAACAGGTGCTGGAGAGGATGTGGAGAAATAGCAACACTTTTACACTGTTAGTGGGACTATAAACTAGTTCAACCGTTTTAGAAAACAGTATGGCAATTCCTCAAGGATCTAGAACTAGAAATACGATTTGACCCAGCCATCCCACTACTGGGGATATACCCAAAGGATTATAAGTCATGCTGCTATAAAGACACATGCACACGTATGTTTATTGTGGCACTATGCACAATAGCAAAGACTTGGAATCAACCCAAATGTCCATCAGTGACAGACTGGATTAAGAAAATGTGGCACATATACACCATGAAATACTATGCAGTCATAAAAACGGATGAGTTCGTGTCCTTTGTAGGGACATGGATGCAGCTGGAAACCATCATTCTCAGCAAACTATCACAAGAACAGAAAACCAAACACCACATGTTCTCACTCATAGGTGGGAATTGAACAATGAGATCACTTGGACACAGGAAGGGGATCATCACACACTGGGTCCTATTGTGGGGGTAGTGGGGAGGGATAGCATTAGGAGATATACCTAATGTAAATGACAAGTTAATGGGTACAGCACACCAACATGGAACATGTATACATATGTAACAAACCTCCATGTTGTGCACATATACCCTAGAACTTCAAGTATAATAATAAAAAAAAAGAGAGAGAGAGAGAAAAAAAATCCAAATAACCTCACTAAGAAACGAAACAGGAGATATTACAGCTGACACCACTGAAATACAGAAGATCATTCCAGGCCACTATGAACATGTTTATGCACATAAACTAGAAAACCTAGAAAAGATCGATAAATTCCTGGAAAAATACAACTATCCTAGCTTAAATCAGGAAGAATTAGGCACCGTGAACCAACCAATGACAAGCAGCAAGATTGAAATAGTAACGTAAAAATTACCAACTAAAAAAGTCCAGGACCAGATGGATTCACAGCAGAATTCTACCAGACTTTCAAAGAAGAATTGGTACAAATCCTTTGGACACTATTCCATAAGATAGAGAAAGAAGGAACCCTCCTTAATTCATTCTACGAAGCCAGCATCACCCTAATACCAAAACCAGGAAAGGACATAACCAAAAAGAAAACTACAGACCGATATCCCTGATGAACACAGATGCTAAAACCCTTAACAAAATACTAACTAACTGAATCCAACAACATATCAAAAAGATAATCAATCATGATCAAGTGGGTTTCATACGAGGGATGCAGGGATGGTTTAATATATACAAATCAATAAATGTGATACACCACATAAACAGAATTAAAAACAAAAATCATGTGATCATCTCAATAGATGCAGAAAAAGCACTGTTATTCAATACAGTACTGGAAGTCCTAGCTAAAGCAATCAGCCAAGAGAAAGAAATAAAGGGCATCCAAATTGGAAAGGAAGAAGTCAAATTATCCTTATTTTCAGATGATATAATCTTGTATTTGGAAAAACCTCAAGACTCCTCCAAAAAACTATTAGAACTGACATGCAAATTCAGTGAAGCTACAGGATGCAAAATCAGCATACAAAAATCAGTAGTGTTTCTATATGCCAACACCAAAGAATCTGAAAATAAATCAAAAAAGTAATCCCATTTACAATAGCCACAAATACAGTTAAATACCTAAGGGATTAACTTAACCAAAGAAGTGAAAGATCTCTATAATGAAAACTATAAAACACCAGTGAAAAAATTTGAAGAGGACACCAAAAAATGAAAAGAGATTCCATGTTTATGAATCCCAAGAATATTGTCCAAAATGTCCATATTACCTAAAGCAACCTACAGATTCAATGCAATCCCTCTCAAAATACCAATGACATTCTTCAAAGATAGAAAAAAAAACCCTAAAATATGTATAGAACCACAAAAGATCTAGAATAGTTAAAACTATCCTAAGCAAAAAGAATAAAAGTGGAGGAATCACATTACCAGACTTTGTACTACACAACTATATTAATCAAGACAGCATGGTATTGGAATTTAAAAAGACACATAGACTGAAGAAACAGAATGGAGGACCCAGAAATAAATCCACACACCTACAGGGAACTCATTTTTGACAAAGGTATCAAGAACATACCCTGGGGAAAAGACAGTTTCTGCAATAACTGGAACTGGAAAACTGGATATCCATATGTAGAAGAATGCAACTAGATCCTCTATCTCTTAACCATACACAAAAATAAAATCAAAATAGATTAAAGACTTAAATCTAAGACCTCAAACTATGAAACTACTGTAAGAAAGCATTGAGAAAATTCTCCCAAGACATTGGTCTGGCCAAAAATTTCGTGATACCGCACAAGCCAGGCAACCAAAACAAAAATGAACAAACTGGATCTCATCGAGTTAAAAAGCTTCTGCACAGAAAAGCAAACAATCAACAAAGTGGAGTGACAACCCACAGAATGGGAGAAAATATTTACAAACTACCTATCTGACAAGGGACTAATAACTAGATTATATAAGAAACTCAAACAACTACAAAGAAAAAAATGTAATAATCCTATCAAAAAATGGACAAAATATTTAAATAGACATTTTTCAAAAGAACATATGCAAATGGCAAACAGGCATATGAAAAGGTGCTCAGCATCATTATTGATGATTCCAAGAAATGCAAATCAAAACTACAATGAGATACCATCTCACTCCAGTTAAAATGGCTTATATACAAAAGAAAGGCAATAGCAAATGCTGGTAAGGATGTGGAGAAAGGGAAATCTTGTACGCTGTTCATGGGAATGCAAATTACTACAACCACTATAGAGAACAGTACGGAGGTTCCTCAAAAAACTAAAAATAGAGCTGCTATATAATCCATCAATCCCTCTGCTGGGTATATACCCAAAAGAAAGGAAATTAGTATATCAAAGTGATATTTGCACTCCCATGTTTGTTGCAGTACTGTTCACAATAGCCAAGATTTGGGAGCACTCCAACTGTCCAAAAACAGGTGAACGGATCAAGAAAACATGGGTTAGAGGAAAAAATGGCAGACAGGAGGCAATATTAACTTGAAGCTCCCACTCAGACAGAGCAGTGTGTGGATACTCACATCATCAACTTTTGCTCCAAGAACTACCACAGGAACACACCAGGAAAGCTGAGATAATCCAAAGATCCTTTGAAGGAAGCAGCTTGCTAACGCAGGCTCTGTGATACGGTTGAAAAACTGAGAATGCCCAAAGTGTGCAAGGGGAAAAATCTGCCCGAGAACACACATCCTAACTGGGGAACCTGAAGGTTTAGGTTAAGGGAGAAGGATTTAACCTTACCTGGAGCGGAGATCAGTTCAGAGAGCCAAGGGAACTATAGGGGTAGAGGAAGCAGTGGGAAAAGCCCTGTGAGCACTCTTAGTCACCAGGGAAGCCATCTGTGATCTATGGTTTTGTCCTGCAGGGGTCCTTAGGGAGGGCTGCAAGTGGAATTGAGAAAATACCACAGGGAGAAGGAAACTCCCAGCTACACTTTGTAACAATTTTGACCAAACACAGTGCCCTGGACAGAATCTGGGTGAGGGACCAAAAAGGGAGTGCAGATATAAGCACAAAAGTCACAGCAGGCAGGGAGGTATGAAATCTGAGAACCCTGCTTGCTTTCTTTGGGGAAAGGCTTGTAGCCTGTGGAAAATTCTGAGCCCAGGTCACCAGCTGCCTGGAAATAATCCTGGTGTTGTTGTGGGGCATGGTGGAAGTGAGACTGGCCTTTTTGGCTGCCTGGAAGCTGGGTGAGGCCTGTCACTGCCAACTTTCCGCCACTTCCCTGGTGACCTGTACAACACAGGAGAGGCAGCCATAATCTCCCTGGGAACATAACTCCATTGGCCTGAGAACCACACTCCCATCCCCAACAGTGACCACAGCAAGCCCAACCCAAGGAGAGACTGAGCTCAGACACACCTAAACCTGTCCCCGCCTAATGGTCTTTCTCTACTCACCCTAGTGGCTGAAGACAAAGATCATAATCTCTTGGGAGCTGCATGACCATGCCCACTGCCTGAGAAACCAGAATACTCATCCAGGTGACCCGAGGGCAAGCCTGTATCCTCCCTCTACTACCACAGCTGATGCTTTCTTGAAAGCTCCACCTCCTGGCTGGAGGCCAACCAACATAAAACCAGTGCACTAAACAAAAGTACAACCAAGGGCCATCACAGAGTCCACTTCACTCTCCTGCTAGCTCCACTGAAGCAGGTGCTGATATCCATGACTGAGAGACCTGAAGGCCAATCACATCAGAGGACTCCTTGAAGACATTCCCCAGTACCAGCCTGGAGCCCAGTAGCTCTGCTGGGTGGCTAGACCCAAAAGAGAAATAACAATCACTGCAAGTAAGCCTCATCCCTAAGGAAAGGAGGAGAGCACCACATCAAGGGAGCACCCATGAGAGCAAAGAATCTTAACAGCAACCCTTGAGCCCCAGATCTTCCCTCTGACACAGTCTACCCAAACGACAAAGAAACAGACAAACAAATCCGGTAATATGACAAAACAAAGTTCATTAACACCCCCAAAAGATCATACTAGCTTACCAACAATGGATCCAAACCAAGAAGAAATCTCTGAATTTCCAGAAAATAAACTCAAAAGGTTGATTACGAAGCTACTCAAGGAGACATCAGAGAAAGGTAAATACAAACTTAGAGAAAATTTTTTAAATAATACAAGGTATGGATGGAAAAATATCCAGTGAAATAGATAGCATTAATAAAAAACAATCGCAACTTCTGAATATCAAGCACACACTTCGAGAAATGCAAAATACACTGAAAAGTCTCAACAATAGAATCAAGCAAGTAGACAAAAGAACTTGAGAGCTCAAAGATGAGGCTTTTGAATTAACCCTATCTGACAAAAATAAACAAAAAAAGAAACAAAAATGAACATAGCCTCCAAGAACTTTAGGATTATGTTAAATGAATGAACCTAAGAATAATTGGTGTTCCTGAGGAAGGAGAGAAATCTAAAAGTTTGTAAAACATATTTGAGGGAGTAAGTTGTGAAAAACATGCCTGGCCTCACTAGAGATCTAGACATCCAAATACTAAAAGCTCAAAGAACACCCAGGAAATTCTATCACAAAAGATCATTGCTTAGGCCCAGAGTCATCAGGTTATCTAAAGACAAGATGAAAGAAAAAGTCTTAATAGCTGTGAAGCAAAAACATCAGGTATGCTGTAAAGGTAAGCCTATCAGATTAAGAGCAGATTTCTCAACCAGGCATGGTGGCTCACGCCTGTAATCCCAGCATTTTGGGAGGCAGAGGCAGGTGGATCACGAGGTCAGGAGATTAAAATCATCCTGGCTAACATGGTGAAACCCCATCCCTACTAAAAATACAAAAAAATTAGCCAGGCGTGGTGGCAAGCGCCTGTAGTCCCAGCTACTTGGGAAGCTTGAAATGGAATCGCTTGAATCCAGGAGAGGGGGGTTGCAGTGAGCTGAGATTGTGCCACTGCACTCCAGTCTGGGCAACAGAGCAAGACTCAATCTCAAGAAAAAAAACAAAACAAACAAACAAAAAAACAGCAGATTTATCGACAGAAACCTTACAAACAAGAAGGGATCCAGGTCTTACCTCTAGTCTCCTTAAACAAAACAATTATTGGCCAATACTTTTGTATCCAGTAAAACTAAGCTTCATAAACGAAGGAAAGATACATTTTTTTCCAGACAAACCAAGGCTGAGAGAATTTGCCACTACCAACACAGCACTGAAAGTACTACTAAAGGGAGCTCTAAATATTGAAAGAAATCCTTGAAATCTTGAAACAAATCTACCAAAATAAAACCTGCTTAAATAATAAATCTCACAGGACCTATAGAACAGTAACACAATGAAAAGAAAAACAATGTATTCTGGCAAAAACTAGCATAATGAATAGAATAGTATCTCACATCTCGAGACCAACATTGAATGTAAATGGCCTAAATGCTCCACTTAAAAGATACAGAGTGGCAGAATGGATAAGTATCCACCAACCAAGTATCTGCTGTCTTTGAGAGACTCACCTAAAACATAAGGAGTCACAGAAACTTAAGGTAAAGGTGTTGAAAAAGATATTCCATGCAAATGGACACTAAAAGCAAGCAGAAGTAGCTTTTCTTATATTAGGCAAAACAGACTTTAAAGCAACAACATTTAAAAAAGACAAAGAGGGATATTATGTAATGATAAAAGGACTAGTCCAACAGGAAAATATTACAATCCTAAAAATATATGCACCTAACACTGGAGCTTGCAAATTTATACAACAGTTACTACTAGACCTAAGAAATGAGATTAGTGGCAGAACAATACAGTGGAGGATTTCCATACTCCGCTGACAGCACTAGATAGGTGAGCAGGACAGAATGCCAATAAAGAAACAATGGATTTAAACTATGCCCTAGAACAAATGGACTTAACAGATATGTACAGAACATTCTGCCCAACAACTGCAGAATGTACATTCTATTTACCAGCACATGGAACGTTCTCCAAGACAGACCATATGATAAACTACGAAACAAGTCTCAATAGATTTAAGAAAATCAAAATTATATCAAGTACTCTCTCAGATCACAGTGGAACAGAATGGAAAATCAACTCCAAAAGGAACTCTCATAACCACGCAAATACATGAAAATTAAATAACCTGCTCCTGAATAATCGTTGGTTCAACAATGAAATCAATATGAAAATTTAAAAATTATTTGAACTGAATAATAGCGACACAACCTATCGAAACCTCTGGAATATAGCAAAAGCGATGCTAAAAGGAAAGTTCATACCATTAAATGCTTACATCATAAAGTCTGAAAGAAAACAAATAAACAATTTAAGATCACACCTCAAGGAACTAGAGAAACAAGAACAAAACGAACCCACACCCAGCAGAAGAAAAGAAATAAACAAGATCAGAGTAGAAGTAAATGAAATTGAAATACACATACATGCCAAAAAGAAAAAAATATATGAAACAAAGAGCTGGTTCTCTGAAAAGATAAACAAAACTGATGCACCATTAGTGAGATTAACCAAGAATATAAGAAAGAAGATCCAAACAACATCAATGAAAAATGAAATGGGAGATATTATAACTGATACCACAGAAATACAAAAGATTATACAAGGCTACTGTGAACACCTGCACATGCACAAACTAGAAAACCTAGAGGAGATGGATAAATTCCTAAAAATATACAATCCTCCTAAATTACATCAGGAAGAAATAGAAATTCTGAAAAGACCAATAATTAAGCATTGAGATTGAAATGGTAATTTTCAAATTTTCCAACAACAGAAAGTGCAGGACCAGATGGATTCATAGCTGAATTCTACCAGACATGAAAAGAAAAATTGATACCAATCCTATTACCACTATTCCAAAATACAGAGAAAGAGGGAATCCTCCCTAAATCATTATTTGAAGCCAGTTACCACCCTAATACCAAAACGAGGAAAGGAAATAACAAAAAAATAAAACTACAGACCAATATCCCTGATGAATACAGATGCAAAAATTCTCAACAAAACATGAGTCAACCAAATCCAACAGCATGTCAAAAAGATCACATGCCATGATTGAGTGGGTTTCATACCAGGGATACAAGGATGGTTTAACATACATAAGTCAATAAATGTGATACACCACATAAAAAAAATTATTAACAAAAATTACATGATCATCTCTATAGACACAGAAAAAGCATTTGACAAAATCCAGCATCCCTTTATTATTAAAACCCTCAGCAAAATCGGCATAGAAGGGACATAGCTCAACATAATAAAAGTCATCACATCACCTTACTTCAAACTATACAATAAGGCTATAGTCACCAAAACATCATGGTACTGGTATAAAAATAGGCACATAAACCAATGGAACAGAATTGAGTCCACATAAAGTAAAATACTTAAAGCCAACTGATCTTTGACAAAGCATACAAAAACGTAAATTTGGGGAAAAGGCACCTTATTCAATAAATGGTGCTGGGAAAACTGGCAAGCCACATCTAGAAAATAAAACTGAATTCTCATTTCTCGCCTTATACAAAAATCAACTCAAGATGGATCAAAGACTTAAATCTAAGACCTAAAACCATAAAACTCCTAGAAGATAACATTAGAAAAGCACCTTTCTGGACATTGGCTTAGGCAAAGAATTAATTACTAAACCCCAAAAGCAAATGCAATAAAAACCAAAATAAATAAATGGGACCTACTTAAACTAAAAAGCTTCTGTACAGCAAAAGAAACAATCAGAAGAGTAAACAGACAACCCACAGAGTGGGAGAAAATCTTCCAACAAAGAACTAATATCCAGAATCTATAAGGAACTCAAACAATCAGCAAGAAAAAAGCAATCCCATCAAAAAGTGAGCTAAGGACATGAATTGACAATTCTCAAAAGAAAATATATACATGGCCAACAGACATACCAAAAAAAATGCTCAACATCACTATTGAAAAGAAGTCATTATACAAAAAAGATACTTGCACACATATGTTATAGAAGCATAATTTGCAATTGCAAAAATATGGAACCAACCCAAATCCCCGTCAATCAACAAGTGGATAAAGAAAATGTGGCATAGATATATATACACCATGAAATACCACTGAGCCATAAAAAGAAACAAAATAATGTTATTCACAGCAACATGGATGGAATTTCTGACCATTATTCTAAGTAAAGTAACTCAGGAATGGGAAACCAAATATTGTATGTTCTTACTTACAAGTGGAAGCTAAGCTATTAGGATGCAAAGGCATAAGGATGATGCAATGTACTTTGGGGACTTGGAAGAGTTGGTGGGAGGGTGGTGAGGGACAAAAGACTACACATTTGGTAGAGTATACACTGCTCAAGGGATGGATGCCACAAAATCTCAGAAATCACCACCAAAGTACCTATTAATATAACCAAACACTGTCTGTTTCCCAAAAACATTTTGAAATCAAAAAAAATTAAATATGTATACTGTAAAGTTATAAAAATTTACTGGATTTGAACTGTTAGAAGTATAACTACACATTTCTTTAAAAACTTGTAAGATGTCGGCCAGGCATAGTGGCTCACTCCTGTAATCCCAGCACTTTCAGAGGCCGAGGCGGGCAGATCACAAGGTCAGGAGATCGAGACCATCCTGTGAATGGTGAAACCCCATCTCTACTAAAAATACAAAAAATTAGCTGGGCATGGTGGTGGGCGCCTGTAGTCCCAGCTACTCAGGAGGCTGAGGTGGGAGAATGGCGTGAACCAATGTATATATTGCATATTTTATGCATATTATTTTACTTTAATATTAGTCTTTCTTTTCTGAACAAAATGTTGAAGGGCAGAGACATGAAAACAATATTAGTCTTATCACAGCTGGGTAAAATAATATGCATAGAATAAGGAAAATATGCAATGTTACCAATGATTATCCCTGAATGAAGGTATTGTGGGTGATTATTTTATTATCTTAATATACAGTTTAATTTTTTCCTAGTTTTACATAAATAACCTGTATTATTTTCGTAACATCCCATTAAAAAAAAAAGAGAGAGAGAGAGAGACTGTTTTCTCAATGCAATGATAGGCTGTTGCTTCAGGCACCCGAGTCAGAGATGTCTCCCTGTGCGTTTATGTAAAATGTCAGATAGGGCCACCCTCAAGGAACCACTGCAGAATCCACCCCAGCAAGAATGGCTGGGGATGTCTCAGATTTCTGATCTGGCCAAGCTATTCCCTCTTTCTGGACGGCCTCATGAGTCGCCTCATCTTTCTGGCAATCTCATAGTGCATGCTTCAACACTTGGCTAAAATATCTGCTTCCTGAGCCTTTGCACACCCTGCCAGGAAGAATTGGGTGCTTTCTCCTCTGCAGTCCCATGATGTGGCTCAGCCTCACTTAAATATGAACAACATTTTCCCCAGTCATTAAGCTTTCTCAGAAAAGGAGCCGAGTTTTCTTTGCCATTAGACTATATCCCACTATAGGAGACCGATGAATATTTTCCAAGTGTTTGGGAATTTAAAGAGTGCTACAAGGTTTAACAGACAAATCTACCATTCCAGTAATGTTTTTGTGAAGGTATTTATTAATTTCTTAAACCACTGCCAGGGAGTTTTCAGTCATGGTGGAAGGCAAAGAAGGAGCAGGCACTTTACATGTGAAAAGCAGGAGCAAGCAAGACAGCATTGGGGAGGGTGCTACATACTTTTAAACCAACAGATCTTGTGTGATCTTGTGTGAGTTATATATATATATAACAAAATAATAATATATTTTGTTACTTTATATATATTTTGTAAACATATATGAAGTATATAAAGATAAAATATATTTTATATATAACAAAATACATAATTTATATATTTTATATATAATTTATATATTTTATATATTTATATATTATATATAAATTATATGTTTATACATGATATAGATTATATATTATGTACAATTTATGTATAATATATATTCATATATTATACATAATATGTATAAATTATACATTTATATATTATATAATATGTATAAATTATATATTTTTATTATATATAATATATAACTTATATATAATATGTATAAATTATATATATTTATATATTATATATGAGTTATATATATTATAAATTATAATATATAATGCATTATATATAAATTATAATATGTAATGTATTATATATAAATTATAATCTATAAATTATATATAATATATAATATAAATTACATATTACATATATTATATATAAATTATATGTATTATATATATAATTCCCAGTGTTGGTAGTGAGGCCTAGTGGGAAGGTGTGTGGATCATGGGGCTGAATCCCTCATGAATGGTTTGGGCCATCCCCTTGCTGATGCGTAAGTTCTCACTCTGAGTTCACACAAGATCTGTTGGTTTAAAAGTATGTAGCACCCTCCCCAATGCTCTCTCGCTTGCTCCTGCTTTTCACATGTAAAGTGGCTGCTCCTTCTTTGCCTTCCAACGTGACTGAAAACTCCCTGAGACTTCACCAGAAGACAAGCATATGCCAGCACCATGCATCCTATAAAGTCTGCAGAGCCATGAGCCAATCAAACCTCTTTTCTTTATAAATTACCCAGTCTTAGGTATTTCTTTAGAGCAATACAAGAATGGCCTGACAATCTCTCATCTTTTAGGATGGCTATTCTCAGAAAGTCACAAGGTAAGTGTTGGAGAGAATATGGAGAAATTGGAACCCTTGTACATTGTTGGTTGGTACAGCCATTATGGAAAACAGTATGGAGGTTCTTCAAAAAATAAAAATCAAACTACTAAATGACAAAGCAAACTCACTTCTGGATATATTTTCAAAAAAAAAGAAATCAGGGTCTCAAAAAGATATCTGTGCCCCCACGTTGACTGAAGCATTATTCACAGTAGCCAAGTCATGGAAGCAAGCTAAATGTTGATTGATGGATGAATGAATCAATAAAGAAAATATCATACATACATACAGTAGAATATTATTTAAAGTTAAAGAGAGGGAAATCCTACTTTTTGCGACAACATGGATGAACCTGAAAGTTGTTATGCTAAGTAAAATAAGTCAGGCACAGAAGGTCAAATATTACATGACACCACTTATATGATGAATCTAAAATAGTTAAACTCCTAGAACAAAAGAAGACAATGGTGATTGCCAGGGTCTGGGGGAAATGGGAAATGGGGAGATATTAGTCAAAGGGTACAAGTTTCAGTCATACGAGATAAGTCCCAGAGATCTAGTGTACAACATAGTGCTTACAGTTAACAATACTGTATTATATACTTAAAAGGGTCCTAAAAATGTAGACTTTATGTTAAGTGTTCCTATCACAAAATAATAACAATAATAATAAATAAGAGAGCAAAAGGAAACTTTTGGAGGTGATGAGGAGGTTTATGGTATAGATTCTGGTGATGGTTTTACAGCTTTATGGTTATATCCAAATTCATCATGGTGTGTATATTAAACATGTGCAGCTTTTTGTATTATAACAAAAATTGTATTAAAACATTCCAAAAGATATGACTGTGTATGTAGAAAACCTAAATAAATTCATAAATAAGCTATTAAAGTAAGACAGCTTACCAAGTTTGCTGAATGCAGTCAATATACAATATCAATTCTACTTCTATGCTCCAGCGACAAAACTTTAGGAAATAAAAATTTTAACATACTAATTATAAGATGATAAAAAATATCTGTTAAATATCCCCAAAAGGAAAGTGCTGAATTGCTAAAAGGTAGTGAAGACTGCCAGGCCCTATCTCCTGATGGGAAGAAACATGGAACCCTGAGAGGAAAGATGAATACCTGAGGAGTACCTAAACTGCTTTCATCCTGAGGACACGTGCCAATACCAAAACACCAGGCTTCGGGTGGAACCTAGCTCAACAAAGGTCACACAGCCAAGGGCAGGTCATTCAGAGGTGAGGAATCTTAAAAGAGACCTTCCCAATTTAAGTTGAGGCCCCTAGATGACTAAAGAAGAAGAAGGGAGGAAGTGGAGGGGAAGAGAAGGAGAATGGAAGAAAGGGAAGAAGGAAATAGAGGAAAAGAACGAATAAAAGGAAGAGAGAGGGCTAAGAGAATGCCTGAGAATATGTTCACACATCTTGGCAAAAATCATAAATGAAATATTAAGACACTAAATCCCAAAAGATACATATGTGATAACATATCATGATTAAGTTGGATTTAACAAAGGAATCTTGGAAACTGATCAACTCAAGTCACCGTATTAGCAAATAAAAGCAAGAAATCATATGCTCATCTTAGCGAATGCAAAAAGGAAAAAAAAACTTCCAAAAAATAAGTATTAATTTCTTATAGAAGTTTTTAGCAAATATGAAGTCTCCAATCTAATCATGTTTATGTGCAACAAATGTGCAACAGGCATCATAAAAGGTAAAATCTTGAGAACTTTCCTTTGAGATTAGAAACTAGACAAGAATGTTCTATTCAATATTGCACAGGGAGTTCTCAGCAACATGGTAATAAAAAAGAAATAAAAGAAATAAGGTTTAGAAAGGAAGCAAGATAACATTTCAAAAGATATGATTGTGTATGTAGAAAACCTAAATAAATCCATAAATAAGCTATTAAAGTAAGACAGCTTACCAAGTTTGCTGAATGCAAAGTCAATATACAATATCAATTCTATTTCTCTGTTCCAGCAACAAAAATTTAGGAAATAAAATTTTAATATACTAATTATAAGATGATAAAAAATATCCGTTATATAGAAATACATTTTTAAAGAATGTGAAATATCTCTTTAAGGAAACTTCTGAAATCTAATATTGAGTTATATCTTAAAAGAAAAATAAAATAATAAATTTTATTTATTATTCTGAAAAACTTAAAATTGCAAATATGTCAATTCTCTCCAAATCAATTAATAAGTTCCCTGTAATCACAATAAAATCCCACTCTTTCAATTAAACTAATTGTTGACAACACTGCTACACACACACACACACTCACACACGCACACAGAGTAAGTTTCTGGTCACCTTCAGAGGCCAAAGCAAACACAGAGAAAATATGTAATTTGAATAAAACAGAGACTGTGTTGTGAAAAGAAATTTTTTTAAAAAAATAATGCTATCATGAAATCCTCACAACAATGAGAAAATGTGGCATCTATGAACTAAGAATAGAATACTATAAAAAAGAAAAACATCAATAACAGGAAAACAGCGTTGACTATTAAAATTACAAAAGCATAAATTAAAAACTTAATAGAGAAGTTGCAAGGTAAAGTTTTAGCAAATCTTCTGAAAGCTAGAGCATAAAAACAAATTGAAAATAGGAGAAATAGTATAAGAAAATTAGAGGACAAGTCCAGCAGGTCTTACATCCTTTTTTTTTGTTTTTGAGACGGAGTCTCGCTCTGTCACCCAGGCTGGAGTGGAGTGGTGTGGTCTCAGCTCACTGCAAGCTCCACCTCCCGGGTTCACACCATTCTCCTGCCTCAGCCTTCCGAGTAGCTGGGACTACAGGCGCCCGCCACCAGGCCAGCTAATTTTTTGTATTTTTAGTGGAGATGGGGTTTCACCTTCTTAGCCAGGGCACCTTCTTAGCCAGGATGGTCTCAATCTCCTGACCTTGTGATCCACCCGCCTTGTCCTCCCAAAGTGCTGGGATTACTGGCGTGAGCAACTGCCCCTGGCCAGGTCTTACATCTTATTAATAGGTACTTCAAAAAAAGAATCACAGAATAATACACAGAAAACAATTCTAAAAATAGTGAACATGATACCCCCATCAAAAGTGCCCCTTAAATGTTCAAAAATATGAGTTAAAAATTAACCCAAATAAAGACATATTATCATGACATATCAGAAAACTGAAAACAAAAAAGACAATCCTAAAGCCTTCAACAAGGGGAGAATATATTGTTCACACACAGGATCAAAGATAAATGCCTTTACCATTGTCAACAGCCATACAAGACACTAAAAAACAATGGAACGATGCCTTCAAAAGTCTGCAAAAATAAATTATTTACAATCTAGAATCCCATACCCAGTCAAATTATCATTTATTTGTGGCAGGAGTTGGGGAGGGAGAGACCAAACTACAGTAACTAAGACAGTTGATATTGAGAAAGGGGTAGAAAAGTTGATGAATGAAACAGAAAACCTATAACCCACATGTATATAGGTTTCTGCATCTAGAACAATGTCTGGCATATATCAGGCACTCAATAAATATATCTGGAATGTTGACTGAATATACAAACCTGGTACACAGGAGAGGCTGTATTGCAGGGTTAGTGGGCCAAGAACAGACTGTTTAGCAATTGCTTGGAAAATGAAATATTCATATGAAAATAATAAATTCAGATTATGATAGACAAAAATTAAGTAATTTCAATATGAAATAAAGACTTGAAGTAAAACTTTTAGGAAAAAGCATACAATTTTTTTAACTTTATATGCATAAAGATTTCTTCAACAAGGCACAAAAATGTATCATACAAAAATAAAAAGATTAAGTCTGTCTACATTAAAATCATAAACTTTTGTTTATCAAATGATACATTAAATAGAGTATAAGGCAAACCTTAGATTGGGGGAAGATATTTGTACACGGATGACAACCAAAGATTAGTGTCCAGGATATTCCAAGTTCATGGATTGGAAGAATTAATAGTGTTAAAATATCCATACTACCCAAAGCAATCTACAGATTCAATACAATCCCTATCAAAATACCAATGCTATTCTTCACAGAAATGGAAAAAAAATCTAAAATTTGTACAAAACCACAAAAGAATATGAATAGCCAATGCAATACTGAGC
Organism: Theropithecus gelada; assembly: GCF_003255815.1. Lineage (NCBI taxonomy): Eukaryota > Metazoa > Chordata > Mammalia > Primates > Cercopithecidae > Theropithecus > Theropithecus gelada. The sequence continues at coordinate 100,929,362 of NC_037682.1, read as the reverse complement.
AAAAAGAACACAGCAGGAGGCATCACACTACCTGACTTCAAAATATACTATAAAGGTATAGTAACTAAAATGGCATGGTAGTGTCATAAAAACAGAGACACAAACCAATGGAACATAATAGAAAACCCAGAAATAAATCCACACATCTATAGTCAACTGATTTTTGACAAAGACATCAAGAAAACATATTAGGAAAAGGACAGTCTTTTCAACAAATGGTGCTGGGAAAACTATATAATCACATACACAGTAATGAAACTAGACTCCTATCTCTCACTGTATACAAAAATCAAGTTAAGATGGATTAAAGTCTTAAATGTAAGAGGTAAAACTACTAAACTACTAGGAGAAAACATACAGGAAATGCTTCACAACATTGGTCTAGTCAAGAATTTTTGGGATAATATCTTAAACGCACAGCAACCAAAGCAAAAATAGAAAAATAAGATGACATCAAACTCAAAAGCTTCTGCACAGCAAGGTAACAATCATCAGAGCAAATAGACCACCTACAGAATAGGAGGAAATATTTGCAAACTATGCACCTAACAAGGGGTTAATATCCACAACATATAGAGACCTGAAACAACTCAGTAACAACCCGATTTAAAAAATGAGCAGAAGACCTGCATAGACATTTATCAAAAGAAGACATACAAATGACCACAGGTATATGAGAAAAATGTTGAACATAACTAATAGAAAAATGCAGGCCAGGCACGTGGCTCATGCCTGTAAATCCCAGCATTTTGGGAGGCCAAGGCGAGTGGATCACCTGAGGTCAGGAGTTCGAGACCAGGCTGACCAACATGGTGAAATCCCAGCTCTACTAAAAAAAAAAAAAAAGAAAGAAAATTAACCAGGCACGGTGGCAGGTGCCTGTACTCCCAGCTACTCAGGAGGCTGAAGCAAGATAATCACTTGATCCCTGTGAGACTCTGTCACAAAAAAAAAAAAAAAGAAAAAAGAAAAATGTAAATCAGAACCACAGGGAGATATCACCTCACCCCAGTTAGAATGACTATTATCAAAAAGATATTGGTTAAGGATACAATGTAGGTTATTCAGGTGATGAACACCCTAAAAGCCCTGACTTGGCCACTACAGTCTATACATGTAACAAAATTGCATGTGTACCCCATAAATTTGTACAAATGAAAAGAAGATTTAAAATAATAAATGCTGGTGAGGATGTGGAGAAAGAGGAACTCTTATATAGTATTGGTACGGATGCAATTAGTACAGCCATTATTATAAACAGTGTGGAGCTTCCCCCCAAAATTAAAAAGAGAACTTCCATATGATCCAGGAATCTCACTGCTGAGTATATATTCAAAGGAAATGAAATCAGTAGGTTGAAGAGCAAACTTCCATGCAGTCAGCTTCCATGTTTATTGCAACATTGTTCCCAACAGCCAGGATATGAAATCAACCTGAGATATGAAATCAACCCGAAGATATGAAAAATTCATCAACAGAATAATTTTTAAAATGTGGTATGTATACACCATGGAACACTATTCAACGATAAAAAGATAAAATTCTGTTATTTGAGACAACATGGTTGAACCTGGTGTACATTATGTTTAATGAAATAAGCCAAGCACATAAGGACAAATACCACATAACATCACTCATTTGTAGAATCTGAAAAAGTTGATCTTATTAAAGTAGAGGGTAGAATAGTGGCTACCAGAGGCCAGGGGAGAGGAGAGATAGGAAGAGGTTTGTCAATGGGTACTGTTAGAGTTGGATTGAAGAAATTTGTTCTGGTGTGATATTGCACAGGGTGATAGTTAACAATAATGTATTGTTTATGTCAAAATAGTTACAAGTTTTGAACGTTCTCATTACCAAAAAAAAGATGTTTCAGATGATGGAAACACCAATTATCCTGATTTATTCATTACACAATGTATACATGTATCAAAACATCACACTGTACTCCATAAATATGTACAATTATATGTCAATTAAAAACAAAACAAAAAATAGGCTTCTGAAAAAAAAAAAAAACTCTTAAGAATAAGGGAAAAAGGAAACCCAATAAAATAATGGGCAAAAGATACAAGGAACTTAACAAAACAAATATGACTGAAAATATATATATATGAAAAGGTTTTCTATCTCATTAGCAATCAGAGAACATAAATTTAAACTACAAAGATATTGACAAGTCAGTTTGATACACACCTGATGGGAATGTGGAGAAAGGAATTCTTATATTCTGCTTACAGGCACGTATACTGAAATAACCACTTGGATAAATTAGAAATTTTCGTAAACTTGAACATTTACATAATCTATAAAATTGTACTTTTATAGTTTTCTGCTCCTATATAAAAATAGACTTTGAAACATGTAAATAATGTTCATAACAGTATTATTCATAGTAGACTAAACAGAAAAAAAGCCCAAATGTACATCAATGTTGGAATGGATAATGGTTTAATCATACAATGTTATCTTACCCGACTGTGAAAAAGCAAGAATTACATCCACATGTACCAACATGGATGAACCCTAAAAGCAAGACTGTGAGCTGAAAGCAAGTACAAACAGAAGAATTCATAGTGTACTATTGACTTCATGTTCAAAAACATGCAAAATTGGAAATTATATTGTGTAGGAATTGTTATCCATGAAAACATAAAGCCATACAGAAAACAGTAACTAAAAATTCAAGTTAATGGATCCCTGTTGGGAGAAATACTGAAGTTGTGATTGCAGAAGGAAACGCAAGGGCCTTAAAAATTGTAACTATCCTATGTCTTAACTAACTCTATGTCTGAAACGAATATTCTGTGTCTTAAAAGAAAGGTAGGCACTTTTATTTTTTTCATATACTTTTTTGATGTGTGATTATTTTACACTTTTTAATTTTAAAAATATAGAAAAAGTAAAACAATGGAACTGAGATATCAAAACATTTTACAGAACTGAGAATTTTCAGAAACTGTGCTTCTAGAAGCTTGCCCCGTCACTACCAGGAGAATTCTAACCCAACAAATAATGGGAAAGTTCTGCCTTGACCATTCTGATATATTTACACTATACCAGTTACCCTATGCTAAAAGCATTGGCTTTGGAAGAACAGTTCTGTTTGCAGTTTCTGAAACTGAGTGAGTCCCAGTTTGCACATTTATGCAGTTAGGATTGACAGCAAGGATTGTTTAAAGATGAAATGGGATTGTGAGAGATAAATACCTGGCATACTTCTAGCACCAACAAATGGTGGTTCCCTTCCCTTCACCATCTGTGCCACCCTTTCTTATTAAGCTCCCCAGTTATTTGTACCAACTCACACAGTTTTCTGAACTTTCGGTTTGCTTGTCATTTTATTCGAAAGTACTTTTACAAATATTATTGCATTTGATCTTCCAATTTAGACATCAGAAGCAAGAAATTACTATGCGAATGTGAACACTGACATTCATACAGATGAAAGACAATGGCAGCAATGTCCAAAATTCTGGAAAAATCCTGGTTGCAACTATTACATCTGTTATTCCCAAAATATATCTTTTAAGTCAAGAGAAAAGCTCTAATACCGGACACCTAAATGACATCTCTTAGGCTACTACTTGACCCTAAAAGCATATCCTGTCAAATGCTCTTATTTGAAATTGGGAATTATATAATCACTAGACTGCTAAAAACCTAAAATTACAGAATCAAAGGGAGAACAACTCCAAGATTTACCCCTTTCAAAGAACTGAAATATATTTAAGCATGTTTCAGATACATTCACATCTTTCTGGAAAAAAAAAAGAAAATTCTCAACTGGAAATAGTGTAATTGCAACTCGGTGGCCTATTTTAGATACATTCCCTTGGGAAGAGCTGCCACTTAATTGTCAGCCCCATGAATTTAGAAGAATGTTTTATTCAGGCATCATCCCCAGAGCTCAAGACTTCACAGAGCTTAGAAGGAAACACTAACACGTGACAAGGAATGCTCATCTAACAGCCTCCTTCCCCAATGACTACCTGACCCTTGACCTAATTAATTTTGTTCTTTTATTTTGTGGCTTTTCTACAATGAGAGTAAGTCACCAATGGCCTCAAATGCTAATTATGCAACCCACAACACACCCAGGAACAGTAAAGTGTACTGAGAAGGCATTATCTTCTTTTATCTTCCGTCTTGAACAGTATTTTTGAGAGCAAAGCCTATAAAGAAAAGCTATGTGTCTCTATTGGCAACATTGTGACAGGCCTGTTCCTAGAAGACTCAAAGGATTACTTCAGAGAATTTTATAGAACCAGGATGACCCATCGAGGGAAAGTCCCTTTCCTAATTGGCAGTGAAAAGTGAGTGTCACCAAAGCCCTGCACTGAGACCAAAGAGGTGGTGAGGAAGAGCTGTGCAATGAGCCATAAAACCTGACAAACCCTGGTGACCCGGAGTGACTTTAATGGCCACTCACAATCCATCCACATCCACTCACATATTTCATTTGTTCAGGCTGCTGCAAGAGGTGACAGAAAGGAAGTTGACTATTTCCATTCTTCTCATTTCTATTTTTGCCCCTCTTTGAGTCCTGGGTTTTTCCAAGAAAATCTTGTCCCTGGCTGTCAGACAAGATGTTCCGAGTTTTCATCAGCAGAAGAAGGCTTTTCGTATCAGGGCTTCCTAATCAATTTACAAATGAGAATAAATCAACTTTTGTTGAACTTTGAGTGTCACATGCTGAGCAAGGCACTTCACAAGTTGAATTTTTCTAAGAACCAATGAAAGATGAGTCAAAATTATATACCACCCCTCATCTGCACAGGGAAAAAAAAAAAACCTAAATAACTCTGTGTTATTTTACTGCTCTTCCTTTGCTCTTAAGCCCAAGTTCCACTGAGGACAGAAATTGCAAGAAAAAAAACTTTATCTTGACAATCCAAGGTAGCTAAGTCCTGAGTAATTACTCAGTCTTTCAGGATTATCCCCCATTCTCAAACGTTTTTCTTTTCTACATCTCCACCGTGAGATAATAGGTAATAAGGTTCAGAGAAAAGCCTATCTAGTCTATTGACCTTCAGAGGAACCTAGGGTGAATCATGAATAAAGGTTTTCCAGAAGAAGAAAAAAAATGGTCTAACAATAAAGACAGGGAGAAAATTCCAGTTTAAGAGCAGAGCAACATTTGCACAGCTTAAAGATGAGAGAGGAGCCGGGACAATCGAGAGCAAACATGTCTCCCGAGTGAAAGAGAGAGCTGTTCTCCTTGAGATGAGGATAATGAGAACTACAGGTTCAAAGGTTTCCCTGATCAGAAAAGAGTTATAAGGTCCACATGAGGTAAACCAAAGAGTTAGCATCAGTACAGGGTGGGGAAAAGGTGAAGGATATTGCTAAAGCGAAATATAAGCTAAGTGGCAGTGAATGTGACTAGGCATTACATCCTAGCAATTGTCCTAACCAACACAAGGATGCAGTTCAGGGCATTTCACAAACCAAAATTTGAAGAGAAACATTTGCTAGACATAGACAGGCATTATCAAAGCAGGTACATGAGTGGGATGAGTGAGCAAACTGTGCCTGCCAGGAGTACCCAAGGAAGCCAACCCTGACTGGAGAAAATCTGGGAAAGTCAAGTTTAGACCATGATACCATATTTTCTTTCACAGATTCAGTTCAATCTGAGAGAAGATTGACAGCTGGAACTTTTTCCTCTGAAGACTGTGAGGAAAACACAGATACCCACTGATGGAAGCTAGCTTTGGGTAAGTTACTAGATATTGAAGGAAAAAAGTCTTTTTTCCTGGTGAGAAATTCAGACACATTTAGATTTGAATGTATCTAAAATATGTTTAAATTTATTTCTAGTTTCAAAGAGTTCATTAAGAGCATGCTACATCTGGAGGGAGGAGAGCAAACAACTTTTGAAGCTTCTATTCTAGGAAGAGTAAGTCAAGCTAAGTTTGAAACTAGAAGAAGAGAAAATTTGAGCAATAAATTACTGAGAAGTGAACCTTACGTTGAGAAAACAAACTTACCTGACCTTAGCTGTATACAACAGTCTCCTCCTTATCTGCAGAAGCTACATTTCAAGACTTCCAGTGGATCCCTGAAACTGCAGATAACACTGAACCTTATATATACCATGTTTTGTTTGTTTCTTCATTTGCTTGTTTGTTTGTTTTCTGAGACAGAGTCTCGCTCTGTTGCCCAGGCTAGAGTGCAGTGGTGTGATCTCGGCTCAGGGCAACCTCTGCCTCCCAGGTTCAAGCAATTCTTCTGCCTCAATCTCCTGAGTAGCTGGGATTGTAGGCATGCACCACCACACCTGGCTAATTTTCGTATTTTTAACAGAGACAGGGTTTCACTATATTGGCCAGGCTGGTTTTAAACTCCTGACCTCAAGTCATCTGCCCACCTCAGCCTCCTAAAGTGCTGGGATTACAGGTGTGAGCCACCGCTCCCGGTCTACTATGTTTTTTTCCTATACCTACATATCTATGATAAAGTTTAATTTTTAAATTAGGATGAGTATGAGATTAACAACAATAAAAAATTATATAACAATATACTTGAGTAAAGTTATGTGAATGTCATCCCTCTTTCTCTCAAACTATCTTATTGTACTGTACCCTTCTTGTTGTGATGATGTGAGGTGATAAAATGCTTATGTGATGAGATGAAGTGAGGTGAATGACATAGGCATTGTGAGGTAACATTAGGCTATGATGGACCTTCTGATGATTTATCAGAAGGAGGATCATCTAATTCTAGTGATCCTAGATCATGGGGCCATGGCAACGCTGATGGCTGAATGTCAGGAGCAGACGGTATGAGTCACTGATGGATGGGTAGCATGCACGATGTGGATACACCGTACAAAGGGCGATTCGCATCCCAGTGGACAGAGCTGGATGAGAGGCTTCATCGCACTGCTCAGAATGGCAGGTAATGTAAAACTTATGAACTGTTCATTTCTGGAATTTCCCATTTAATATTTTTGTGCTGCAGTTGACCTACAGATAACAGATACCATGGAAAGGAAAAGCCACAGATGACAGGGGACTATTTTGTTTCTTCTAATGAGTACTCTTAGCTATGACTATTATTGACAGAAATGTATGTCATTGTTTATATTTAAAGATATCTCTACACCCAGTTTGGCAAGCTTATATTGTGTTTGTAAGGAATTTAATTTTAAAGGAAAAACAATACAGGCTAGTGATCACAAGTGTGGCCTCTGGTGTTTGGATTTTAACCCTGGCTCTCCATTTAGCGCCTGTGGGATGTAGCTCACTTAAACTACAGAAACTTCCATATCAGCACCTAGAAAGTACGATCATTTCCACATAGCAGTCTATTATCTTTAACGAATGTGAGTTTTCCCAATTTGCTGAGTCTACTGATTTTCTATCATTATTTTTACATGTGCTTTGTAATTTTGTAAAAATTTGTAAATTTTAGTTCAGCTCATCTTCAGCAAGATCTTCAGCAATTCCATGCAAAATAGGCTGAGATGAGACCCCATAGGACAGTTTTTTTCTTTCTTTTCACTAAACCAATTTTTCTAAGAAAGTCATTATCAGGATTAAGTGGGTTAGTATTTGTGAAGGACTAAGAATAGTACCTAGCCATTCCCAGCAACATAATTACTCAACAAGTGAGTATTTGCTGAGAAATATTTCTTAGTTTGTAACTCCAGAGCAGCCACAGGATTCCAACTTCTCACAGATGACTTTTTCTACCCGAGATGCCCATTGTGACTGCTGTGTCTTCCGGTCAAAGGAAAGAATTCTAGACCCTATTTAAAAGACAATACAGCCTTTCCCAACTTCTAGCTTAGGCAGGGAGCTCACTTCCAGACACATAGGACCCTTGGCCTTGACTTCTAACCACCCCCTCCCATTGTTTGTAAAATTCTAGCCTCTTAGGCCTATAGCACGTTTCTTTTTGTTATTCTTCAACTTTTGAGTTCTGGGGTACATGTGTAGGATGTGCAGGTTTGTTGCATAAACGTATGCCATAGTGGTTTGCTGCACAGATCAACCCATCACCTAGGTATTAGACAGTCCAGCATCCATTAGTTATTCTTCCTGATGCTCTCCTTCCCCTAATCCCCTCAGACAGGCCCCAGTGTGTGTGTTCCCCTCCATGTGTCCATGTGTTCTCATCATTCAGCTGCTGCTTACAAGTGAGAACATTCGATGTTTGGTTTTCTGTTCCTGTGTTAGTTTGCAGAGGATGATGACTTCGAGCTCCATCTATGTCCCTGCAAAGGACAAGATCTTGTTCCTTTTTATGGCTGAAGAGCATTCCATGGTGTGTATGTACCGCATTTTCTTTATCCAGTCTATCACTGATGGGCATTTGGGTGGATTCCATGTCTTTGCTATTGTGAATAGTGCTGCAATGAACATATGCGTGCATGTATCTTTATAGTAGAATGATTTATATTCCTTTGGGTATATACTCAGTAATGGGATTGCTGGGTCAAATGGTATTTCTGCTTCTAGATCTTTGAGGAATCACACACACCGTCTTCCACAATGGTTGAACTAATTTCACTCCTTCCAACTGTGTAAAAGTGTTTCTTTTTCTCCACAACCTCACCAGCACCTTTTGTTTCTTGACTGTTTAGTAATTGCCATTCTGACTGGTATAAGATGGTATCTCATTGTGGTTTTCATTTGTATTTCTCTAATCATCAGTGATGTTGAGATTTTTTTCCATATGTCTGTTGGCCACATGAATGCCTTCTTTTGAGAAGTCTGTTCATGTCCTTTTTCTACTTTTTAATAGAGTTTTTTTTTCTTGTAAATTTGTTTAAGTTCCTTCTGGACTCTGGATATTAGACCTTTGTCAGATGGATAGATTGCAAAAATTTTCTTCCATTTTGTAGGTTGTCTGTTCATGCTGATGATTGTTTTGCTGTGCAGAAGTTCTTTAGTTTATTCAGAACCCATTTGTCAATTTTTGCTTTTGTTGCAATTACTTTCAGCATTTTTGTCATGAAATCTTTGTCCATGCCTATATCTTGAATAGTATTGCCTAGATTTTCTTCTGGGTTTTTATAATTTTGGATTTTATATTGAAATCTTTAATCCAACTTGAGTTAATTTTTGTATAAGATATAAGGAAGGGGTCCAGTTTCCATTTTCTGCCTATGGCTAGCCAGTTTTCCCAGCACCATTTGTCAAAAAGGAAATTTGTTCCCTGTTGCTTGTTTTTGTCAGGTTTGTCAAAGATCAGATGGTTGTAGGTGTGTGGTGTTATTTCTGAGTTCTCTATTCTGTTCCTTGGTCTATGTGTCTGTTTTTGTACCAGTACCATGCTTTTTTGGTTTCTGTAGCCTTGTAGTATAGTCTGAAGTCAGTTCGTGTGATGCCTCCAGCTTTGTTCTTTTTGCTTAGAGTCATCTTGGCTATTTGGGCTCTCTTTTGGTTCCAAATGAATTTTAAAATAGTTTTTCCTAATTCAGTGAAGAGTGTTAATGGTAGTTTAATGGGAATAGCACTAAATTTATAAATTACTTTGGGCAGGATGGCCATTTTCAAAATATTGATTCTTCCTATCTATGAGCATAGAATGTTTTTCCATTTGCTTGTGTCCTCTCTGATTTCCTTGAGCAGTGGTTTGTAGTTCTCCTTGAAGAGGTCCTTCACGTCCCTTGTGAGTTGTATTCCCAGCTATTTTATTCTCTTTGTAACAATTGTGAATGGGAATTCATTCATTATTTTGCTCTCTGCTTAGGCCTGTGGCAAATTTCAATAGCTCTGTGGGCTTTTCAGATTTAACCTATTCTCACGCTCTGACTTTGTCTCCTCTTTATTTCTAACTCCTCAAAATTTCTCTTTTTTTGCTTTTGAGCTGGACTGTGGGATTTCTGACTTTGTTACATTGTAACAACTCCACAAGTTGGGAATGTGCTATTCGCACTTCCTACATCAGTTCAGTCTACCATATGGATTGGAAGTCACCTGCTCTACATACATAACCATCAACACCAATGGTAAAAATACAGTAGAATGCACCATAGAGACAGCTCCCAAACCAGAAAATACCTAAAACCCTTTGGTGAGCAATAAATTTTAACATTCACACATAAAATGTTATCTTAACATTTATTACTATTAAGTTATTTCATGCAATAATATCTGATCATGTTTGCATTATTATCTGAAAACCAAATTCATTCACCCTTCTAATGCATTTCCATTGTTAATTAAAAATTCAGGGTGTAATTGTTCACTCTCAGGGATAAAATCACATTTCTTTTTAGTTCTTTTCTAGGTTCCCCAAATTATCTCCATATAGTTTTCTTTTTAATTAGACTATTAGCTTCTTCATTAAGATTTCATGCTGTTCTAAGTTAATACCTAATAAGCATTTTCAAAATACTGCGTGCAAAAGCTCAGTCTATTTTTATCTTTCTGAAGTAGCCAGAGATCATATTTTAAACTGATTTTAAAATTCTAATAAGAATAATATTAATTGAAAAAGTTTTAAATAAACATACCAGGTAGAATTTTTATTTTAATTATTTAGCATATTAAAGAAAATTGAATTGATTCTGACTAAATGAGTCCCTCAAACTCCACCCAAACCATAGTTCTATAGGAAGAAATAATACTGAGGAAACAAATTATTCACCCAGTATTTTACTTCTACTCCGAGAAATTATCATGTAGAAAAGAATACTCTAAAACTCTTGACCAGAGCATGCTGGGTAATCTGTACTTTGTAGGAAGAGAGCCACAGCATGAATTTAATGAATGTCAAACTGCAATAGAAAAAAAATATTTGTCCAGCCTGAATGTCTCAACAATGGTCACTTAATTAAATACATTATGGTACAGGCATATGACAAAAGATACTATCCCATAAAAATAATATTATAGACTATTCAACAGCATGGAAAGATATTGATAATATTTTCATATGTATGATTCTATTTGTCATAAAACGAAATTTCCCTGCAAATAAAGAATCTGAAAATATGGGTGGATCCAGGTTTTGTACAATCTACATTTTAAAAAATAAGAAGAGAAGCCATTTTAGGAAAAAACACAAAATGATGAATACAAAATTACGTTAAGTCCCAATCAAGGCCTGGAAAGGGACCTATAGGCAAGCTTCATTAGTTCCATATAAATCTGTCTTTGTCTGAAAGATTATACCACAAAATTTTAACAGGTATACATCTAGAAAACAGGATTGTCAGTTATCTTTTTAATATTCTCTCTGCCCGCCATTATTTTTAAAATTTTCTATAATAAAAGAAACAATTACTTATTTAATAGGAATTAAAATATTTTTTAAGTAAGCCTTTACAGAGGAAGGTACAGGTTACCTATTTTGCCCAGCCAAAGCAAAAGAATATTGATTTCAAACGTCAGATAGAGCCCATCTGGGCCAAGTATATGCTTATAACAATAACTGGAAAGATTGTCTGAAAAAATACTAAGACGACAAACTGTTGAGAATGACTGAATCCACATTCTGTAATGAGAACTCAATGGATTTTACTTTATGCTAACTACACTAAATATAAAAATAATCAGCAGATGCAATTTTTCTGATATAAAATGGTCACGTATCCTTTATGTCACTTTTTCATCACACACTGTGTAGAATTACAAAGTCCTTATTAATTCTGTCTCTTAAAAAAATTAAAGTCCAAACTGTTTCTCCCTCCCCTACTATTCTGGTCCAATCAATCATCAGCTCTGGCAGGAAATACTGTAATAGCCCTGTCAGCAGTCCCTGCTTCCACTCGGCCCCCACACACCATCACAGTCCATTCTGCACACAGCAGCCACAGGAGTCTTTCAGAAGCACAAACCAGATCATGCTGCTCCTGCCTTAAAACCCTTCAGTGGCTTCCCAACGCACTAGGAATGAAATGCAAATATGATGCACAGGGCCTGCAGGCCTCTGCATGTTTGGTCTCCTGCCTACTCCCCAGGCTAACTCCTTACAGTTCTCCCTTGGCTCATACTCATCCCATCACACTCCTCACCTGCCTACGCCTTAAACAACAAGTTCTTCTGCTTCATTGTGTTTGCACTTTCTGTTCTCTCCCTCTGGGCTGTTTAACCCCCAGTTCTTCAATTGTCTGACCACTCCTTACTCGGAAGATTTCTGCTGGTTTCTCGTTGCCTCACTCTCTCAAAGCTATGACTCTACCCACCAGGCCTCCTACTTTCTAATGCAGCACCCAGAATATTAATGGAAGTTATCCCTCAGGGGTGGAATTGCAGATTTTTTTTCATCTTATATACATTTGGTTTACTACATTTTCTAAAATGAACATTTATTTCTTTTATAAGAGGAAATCATTAAAACATCTGTAGACCAGAAAAGACAATTCATTTATTTGTCCTTGTATATATTCACTTAAGACTACTGACAATAATTTACCACATGGTCCAGAATGTTTAAATCTTCCATGCTCCAAGGGTATTCCAGTTCATTGAAGGGCCTGTTCAAATGTCAATCCATTGTGAAGATTTCACCCAAGAAAATATGTACGATCCTCTTTTATATTCCCATATCATCTCATAACTAGTACTACTGTATGTCTTATCGTACTATGTTATTAGTTTATACTTGTTTCCTCCACCACTAAAGATTACTTCATCAGTGTATCCCCAGCATCTGGCACAGCACAGCACTCAGGACGTTTAAAATCTCTGATATATGCTTGAATAAATGAATACGGAGGGAATTTACCCCTCCCTTTACAACAAATAAGAAGATGTAAGAAAATCTAGAATTTGGGGACTATATGGTATAAGGACTTTACTAACTATTCAGCTGCATTACTCAGCTTTCACTTGGACTTTTCCCGGGACTGGAAACTCACTTTCTGGAGGAAGTCAATACTACCTAGGATACCTCTGGCCAGCAGAATGTTCTTTCTTTTTCTGATCCTTCAAAGGCCTCCTGTAATTTCTACTCTTTCTTTAATAAACAAGGTATAACATCTGAGAGGCAGCTATCATGACCCCTTCATACATGCACAATATCTCTAATTACTTATATAGGCGTGAATGAATGGTTTCCAGATCCTTCGAATTCCTAGTCCTTCTCCTTTGAACTTGTCCCAACGTTTCTTAGAGTGCGGACAGTTCAGCCTAAGGTGAAGGAGAATTATTACCTCCTTCATTCTGGAGTCTACTTCTAGTGATATATCCAAGATCAAGAGTGCTTCAGCTTATTGGCAGTCACATCACTCTGCCCATACTTAACCAATTATCAGCCAAGACTAAGTTTTCACTAATATGCATGCTTCCCGTACTATACTTCTATAGCTGATTTTAAGGCCTTTGTGCATAAGGCACATTTTTCTTTATTTTCATCTTGTTAGACTCAGTTCACTTTTTCTGCCCCTAGGCATTCTTAAATATCAAAGCTACTCTTCTAGCTACTTGCCATCTATAAATGTAATAAATATGCTTTCTACTTCTTTGTCTAAATCATTGAGAAAATGAGACCAAAGAGAGTCAGTACAAAATGTCCATTGCTAGTTGGAGCATAGACTAATATCCAATATATTATATACTGTATATATGTATATGTATATATACACACATATAACATCCAATATATGATGTCATTATATGTTAAGTGACATAAAGGAGATTCAGAGCAACCAAAAGGAAGAGGAGAAGAACACACTCAACTGGGGAAGTAGAGAACAGAAACATAGACAAAATGAGAAGGGAAACAGTTTAGGTAACATTTAATAGAAGGGATAATATTTGGACAGCTATTGAAGGATAAATAGTACTGCAATCAGCAGAGTCATGCTAATGGATATTCCAAGCATGAAAAGTATATTCACAAAGTTCTGTGGCAGCAAATCACATAATATATTCATTCATTTAAAATGTATCTACTATGCTATGTGGTAGACACTGTATTAGATAGGAGGATATGGTAATGATCAAAAGCAGACACGCGGTGGTGCATGCCTGTAATCCCAGCACTTTGGGAGGACAAGGCGGGCAGATCACAAGGTCAGGAGATCAAGACCATCCTGACTAACACGGTGAAACCCCGTCTCTACTAAAAATACAAAAAAATTAGCTGGCCTGGTGGCGGATGCCTGTAGTTCCAGCTACTCGGAAGGCTGAGACAGGAGAATGGTGTGAACCTGGGAGGCGGAGCTTGCAGTGAGCCGAGATCATGCCACTGCACTCCAGCCTGGGCGACAGAGTGAGACTGTCTCAAAAAGAAAAAAAAGCAGACACAATGCCTATCCTTGGTACTTATGGTCTGATCAATGAGACAGATATAGAAACAAACAAATGAGAAGTTGCTAGTTTGACACAAGAATATATTTACATACAAGCACATTTTCTAGTTGTGTAAACACCTTGGGTAATACTGAGGCATAAAGCTGGAAGATGAAATGAATCTAAGAATGGTGTGTTATGGATGCTTGGCTATTAATAAGAAGCAGTGGGACGCCATTAAGCATTCTTGAATAAGGAGGTGGCCTAATCAGAGATAAGGTTTAAGACAAATAATTTGTCAGCAACTTGCAGGATGGGCTGGGTGAAAAAGAGCCTGATAATTGGGAAGTTTGGTTGTTAAACTAGGGCAAATGTCTGAATGAGAGATAATGAAGATCTACACTACGGTTATATAATTGGGGATGGAATGTAAGAATTATTAGGGAATAAGATATCAATAATTTATGAGCTGTAGGTTGAATAAAGTAAAAAGGGAAAGTAGTCACAAATGAGGCCAACGTGTAAATCCAACTGACTGAGAAAGTAATGATAATTCCTTCAACTCTAAAAAACCTGGGGAGTTGGAGAAGGTCATTGACCTGGTTTGTGAAGAAAGATGCAAAGACAATATCTAGGAGGCCACACCCATCAAGAAGCTGAAAGTGAGGTGATAGAGCTCAGGAGAGAAAGGGAGGCTAGAGAGCAATGGGAGTTGAAACCTGGAGAATGGATCCTATTACTGAGAGAAAAATTAAACAGAAAGAAATGCTAATTTTCTGACCTAGGACTTGGATAGAGCCCTCTAGAAATAGGCCAGAGCAGAGAAAGAAGGCAGCAAAGGAGATTGAAAGATCTATTTGTAAGGATTTTCCAGAGAAACAGAACCAATAGGATGGAGATAGATGTAGATATATGGAGAGAGGGAGAGAGAGAGTATAACGAATTGGTTCATGTAACTATGGAAGCCAAGAAGTCCCACAATCTTCAGTCAGCAAGGCGGAGATACAGGAAAATCAATGATGTTAAGTTACATTCTGAGTCTGATGGCCTGAGAACCAGAAAAGTTAATGGTCTAAGTCCCAGGCCAAGGGCAAGAGAAGACCAGTATCCCAGCTTATGTGGTCAGGCAGAAAGAAAGCAAATTCTCCCTTCTTCTGCCTTTTTGTTCCATTCAGTCCCTCAATGGATTGGATAATGCCCAACCACACTGCGGAGGGCAATCTGCTTGACTCAGTCTATAAATTTAAATGCTAATCTCTTCCATAAACACCCCAACAGACACACCCAGAAATAATGTTTAACCAAGTATCTGGGCATCCCATGGCCTAATCAAGTTAACACATAAAATTAACATTCACAAAGGGAAGCTTCTAGAAAGTCACATCCACCCTTTTCTTTCAGAAGGACAAACTGCTAACAAAGGAGAAAAGAAAGTTCAGCATCAGATTCTTTCACTATTCTCTCCCTGCTATATTTATGAGGCACCTGTCATTGCAGCACAGCCTCCTATGATACCTGGTTGCCATTATCTTGCAGTAGAAATAACCATCATCCTGTAGTCAATCCACATGGAGTCACTGGCAATGGGCTCCATGTGCACCAGCCGAGTCAGTTCACAGGGCAAGATGTACACATTTGGTTTGATATGGAGCATGCTGGAAATTCTCTACACCACATTATATTAGAGTTGCTTCTACAAATTTGAAGGCACTATGGCTTCTCACTTTTGTGTGTGTGTGTGTTTTCCACTAATATCTAGTTTTATTGGAAGTATAAGTTCGCACTTGCTCATAGGAGCATCTAATTTGGTAATGCTGGGGCACTATAAGCATAATTTGCATCTTAGTATCTTATGGAATGTAAATGAATTCATAATGCATTTCTTCTATTAAATCAAGAAGACATAAGAAGAACTGTAATGTTCACTTCACCAAAGAACTTATTACTTCATACAACTTGTGTCACATGAATTATCAGTGGACACAGAGAGTCCAGTATCTGTATACACCTCCCTACATGTACATACACATGCACTTGTGCATACAAGTACATACGGTCAGGAAAATCTATAGGAGAAACACAGCAGCCTTTCTAGGGAAAGATGCCCAAATCTGAAATTTTATGCCACAGGAGGAAATAACAGCAGTTTCCACCCATATTATTTCTTCAGTAGCCATACATACACACAAATTCGAGCAGGCAACATGACCACAGGGGCCCGACCTGCTTGGAACTAATCCATTTAGTACTTTCAGAAATAGATTCAGATAAAAGTACCAACTATTTCAAGTGAAGAGGCACACAAAACATACACACACACAAGTGTTAATGGAAAGAGATCATAAGGGATTGCAGTATCTGGCAAAATGCCTCACCAAGAAACCCACACACCAATAAACATTCTGAAGCAGCTAAGTTAGCCTAGATTTGGTTTCCATGGCAATAAATACTGAATGGAGGTCTGCTACCACCTATCCTAAAGAGAAGGGTCAGAAATCAGTAAAATACTTCATTTAATAATAAAATATAATTATCAAAACCAAGCACTCACCACTTTCATAAATAGCTGTTTTCTGAAATTGTAGATTTTTACCCTGATTAAAAACAAAAAAAAGGGAGGATTTACAAAGTCTTCAAATAGGTAATTTCATCCTGAACCCCAATAGACCTACAACAATAACAAACAGATGATTTAGGGCTGACCCCTCAAGCCATTATGCCTGAATCTTGCCACCTTGAACAGTGCTTAGCAAGCACCAGAAGGGGCTGTAACAATGGGGTCCCCTATAACCATGGTCTTTAGAATGTCACAATTCCCCTGTAAAGAATGACCTAAGGGATGCAGGGCTGTTGCCAACAAATGCTTTATGCAAGAAGCACTTCTGACTATTTCTTTGCTAGAATGAAACTTTAACTGTTATGAGGATCAAACAACAAAGACATCATACACTCATAGCTGGTAGATATTTTCCCAATGACCTGTGAGTTGACTTTAACTTCTTGTACTTTTCCCTCAGGGATATACTGGATAAGACTATATCCTAAGAACAGAGTTCTAGAACGTTTCAGAAATTTATCTGGCCTACTCTACAGAAATCACTTAAATCTAATGTAACAACATGGGCAAAGTAAGCCTGCCTTCTTTCAGAGGCTGGAACCAGAGAGAATGGTGAGAATTATTTATGATTAACTGTATCACTCATTCTGCTTTCAATGATTCACTACACACTTGGTCTGTATCTGGCATGCTGTTGGACACTCAGTACACAAAGACAGAAAATAGGGAAAATAATAGAAAGCCTTGCCCTCAAGAGTTTACAGTCCAGCAGAGACTTAGGATGAAGTCAGAACTTCTTCGTGGGGCCTTCAAGGCCCTCTGGAATGTGGGATTGAGGCTGTCTGCCAGTTCTTCAGTGTCATCTACCTTAACTTCCGTGACCATGTTGCAGCCATTATTGTTCTTTCTTGGCTCTCTTCTTCCAGTTTTTCCACACTGTTCTCTGTGATTTTTCCGTCTCTTCATCTGGATAACTCCTAGTTATCTTTCAGGTCTCAACTTAAGCATCACTTTCCAGAACCATTAGGTTCTCCTCTCATATGTTCTCATGGTTTCATATTCTTCCTCTATAATAACTTCTTACTTTAACGGTTTTCGTTTTCAATTGTCTACCAAGCTCAGAAAGGGTTGTAATTAATTCTTCCAAGTTATCTTGTATCCCCAGTTGTAAGCACTGGGTCTGGCACAAATCTCAAATATTTGTTGAATGAACGAAATTGCTGTGGGATAGCTGAGCACAGAAGCACTAATTACGATAACATGGCATGACATTCAGCACAGAGATGCTGCTGCTGCTAATAGCAATGTTGATTGTGATGTAGCAATGCAGCTAAACAGATTATGAATTAATCTGAATGCCTTTTATGGAATGCAGACATTTCTATAGTGCAGGATCTATATCTAGTTAATTCATTTTCTACCCAACAAAACTGCCTAAAACTTCTGATGGCTTAGTAATAACTACAGTAAAAACACACAAATTAGACTTCAGATATTTGGAATTAAGGGTAGTTCTCACAGTGTGCTGAAGTTTCCATGCTTCCTCAATTACAAAGGTTTACTGAACAAATGGTGAGATGAGTGATTTTAATAAGCCAAACCATTAGCTATGTTCTCAGGTGTAATATACTGAACATTCAACCAAGAGTCAAAGAGTTGATTCTTTTACTAACTCTGCCACTAGCTAGCTCTCATGGACCTCTCTGCATCTGAATCTCCTCATCTGTAAGGTGAGCAGGTCTGACTCCATGATTTCCATACAGCCCAAGACTTACCTGAGTCTGAAAAAGCTCATCTAATTAAAAACAAATGGTTAATAGGCTAATTATTTTAGATAATCAAGTCTCCAAGGGCTTTTAATGCAACAAACATATCCTGAAAAGCAGCAACAATATAACTCTTAAAGGCCAGCATGGAGGGTCATACCTGTAATCCCTGCACTTTAGGAGGCCAAGGAGGGAAAATCGCTTGAGCCCAGGAGTTCAAAACCAGCCTAGGCAATGTAGGGAGATCCCATCCCTACAGAAAATATAAATAAATTAGCTGGTGTGTGGTGCACACCTGTAGTACTAGCTATTCGGAAGGCTGAGGCAGAAGGGTTGCTTGAGCCAGGGGGTTAAAGCAGCAGTGAGCCATGATTGTGTCACTATACTCCAGCCTGGACAATGGAGCAAGAGCAAGAAAAAGAAGAGAAGAGAGAGAGAGAAAGAGAGAGGAAGGAAGGAAGGGAGGAAAGGAGGAAGGGAGGAAGGGAGGAAGGGAGGAAGGGAGGAAGGGAGGGAGGAAGGAAGGAAGGAAGGAAGGAAGGAAGGAAGGAAGGAAGGAAGGAAGGAAGGAAGGAAGGAAGGAGAAGGAAGGAAGGAAGGAAAGGAGGAAGGGAGGGAGGGAGGGAGGGAGGGAGGGAGGAAGGAAGGAGGAAAATATTATATTACATGAATATTCTCTGGTATTCACTAGATCTCACTATACTAGCTCAGATTTGCTGAATTTATGACTGGAATAAATCTCTGCACCCTATCGAAGTGGAGCAAAAAGCAAAGAAATCACGCTCACAGACATTACTCATCTTATCTCTGCAGGTTCAGGGACCAACTCATAGAAACAGACACAACAGGATCAGCTCAACAACATCAAGGAATGTAGACCTCTACAATTCATCTCCTGACAATAAACTAGTTCCCTATCACAAAATCCTATAACAAGACAATCAATAACTTTTTAAATCATTTAATCTACCCAAGACATGAATTTTACTAACAAAGATAACTCTTACCAAAATAAATATCAACTACATTATCTCAAAAAATGGACACCAACACCTGTTAAAATATAACAACACAATAAAAATGTCTTAAGTTATGAACAAAAAGAATATCAGCCAGCCAGTTGGGTAACTGAGCTCACTGAATGTAATTTAGGAGGTCATTGCCTTTTTTTTTTTTTTTTCTCTATATTATTAGCATGGGGACACCCAATTTCCTCTGCTTTCTCTTCCTAGTTTAATTATCCTCCAACAATTAGGTAAGTTTCCAATAAACATACAAATTGAAAAATGTAAACTAGAAACATTTTCTAGGGAGACAATTTGCTTCATTCATCCATCTATTTGTTCATAAAAATAGCATTATTTTACAGTTCAAGGTCCCAAGGGCAATCTAATTTTTAAATTATAAAAAGAAGGCCTTGGTTTTGAAATGCAAACTATTGAAGAGATAAATAAAATATATAAAACAACTAGAAATCAATTTCAAGTGTAAGCAAAAATTAGAGAATTGAGTATAACGTGTACACAAATGTACAGAAAAATAAAACCACCTTTGGGGCAAAGTTAGTGTTGGAGGTTGCCCTAGAAATAAATGACATATTAAACTTCAAATAAATGGTTGGATTTGTTGTAACAGAAACCAGAGAAGTGCTCAGAAAATGGGAAGAGGGAGCACATAACAAGGATACAGGAGCCAGCTTGAAGCGGCTCTCACTGGCCAAACCAGAGACAATTTCAGCAGCAAAGAAACTTAAGCTGAGAAATAAATTGTCAACAATTGAAACAAAAAGGAATCCATGAGCCCATGTGGATAGTAATTAGATAAATAAGGGGATAGTTAGATATTAAGTAAGCAAAGAACTTTTTATAGTAGAATAATGAGGGTCAACTGGTATTTCAATATCTCTTTGACAGATTGTGAATGTTTCAAAACCAGGGATTGCTTTTTTAACCTAAAAAAGGTCCCTTTGGACCTTAAACTACTCTAGTTATCAGATCGATCAATCAATGTCAAGTAATTCTGTTTTGGTGAATTAATGAGTGAATAAATAATTGAATGACTCACAGTCTTCCTAGAAAACTGCTCCTATTTTACACTTCTCAGTTGACACGCTAGTGCTGGAGTTGGAAAATCATCATTTTGCCGCCATTATGGTAAACACTGGATCAGATAAAAAAATCCTTAATGGACACTAATTCAAGAAGAAAAGTGAGAAGAAATAGTGTATTTCTGTGTCTTCATACAGACTGCTTATTAGTTGCAAAGGAGAAAAATAATAACATACAGCGGAGAAGTGGGCAACTATAGGCTGGGTGATCAAAATTAACATGGCGACTGAGGGACATACAGACATCATGTGTCTCCAGATGTGATACCCTGAGAAGAACACGGTGTCATTTGTGCAGTGTTCTAGCCAAACCTACATAATCCCATTCCAACCATGATTAGAAGAAACAGGAGACAAACACAGGTGAGAAATATTATTTTTAAAAGCAGAGAGGACAACTAAAGTCTTCAAAAATATCAATGTCAAAAGACAAAAACTATGGATATGTTTCAGATTAAAAGTGGCTAAAGAGACATGAGAACTAAGTGTAATCTCTAACCCTAGATCGGATCCTGGGCTGAAGGGATAAATGATATAAACTTTATATTATACTGTCCTTTATTATAAGAAACATTACTAAGTCAATTGAAAAAATTGAAATATGAATTAAAATTAAAATACTGTATTGATACAGATATATATATATACACACACACACACACATATGTATGTGTGAACATACACAGATAAAGAAGGAAACAGAGCAGATAGGGCCTTCTGTAATCTGGTAATGCTCTATTTCTTTGCTGGTGGTTACAAGTATATATGTTGTATGCAATTTTTTCATATCTTACCCTTTTAAAAGTTAAAAAGTGATATAAAATACATGCATACACACACAAAGTGCCATCGATTTATCTAAACAAATGCCAACTGAAATTTGTCTATGTTGTTGGCACAAGAGCTACAGAAATGAAGAGTCGGTGGGTCCCTCCTGGGAATTCCAAATAAAGGAAAATTAAAAACTTCCCTCGCATCTCTGGACACTACAGCATCCTGAACTTGCTTCATGGGTCCCACACAGCTCGTCATCCTCTCTCAGAACAAAGTGGAGCCATAAAGATTTTTTTTTTATCTATAAGATTTTGGTGGCATATAAATATAATACAGATCGGAGGTAGACGAGGATTGTGGATCAATTGCTAACTCTGGTTAGGGATATAGCAATAAGTTATCAAAGCAGTTGTTTTGTTGTTACTGATATGTAGTTTTATATAGATATAAAGAGTAAAATCATGAATATCCAGCTCTATGAATTTACAAAGAGTTAACATAAACATTTATGTACCCCTCAAATACAGAAATAAAATATTACCAGAACTTTCTTTTCTTAAAAACTACACTTATCCTCTCGAAGACTACCATTATTTTGACTAAAGGTTAGTTTTGTCAGGTTTTGAATTTTATGTAAAGAGAACCATACAGTGTGGATTGTTTTGCATTTGATATCTTTCACTCAGTGTTATTTGAGTTTCATATATATTGTTGCAGGTTTGTTGATTTTCATTGCTGCATTGTATTTTCTCTATTCTACCATTAATGGACAATTTAGGTTCCCTGTTTGAGAAAATTATGAATTGTAGTACTATGAAAATTTTTGCACGTGTTCTTGGTCCATATATGTATGCTTTGTTGCTTAATATAAAGATAGAAAGAGAATTTTTGGATCATAGAATATATGCATGTTCAGCTTTCATGGACACTGCCTAACAGTTTCACAAGTAGCAGTGCCAATTTATGATCACACCAGCATGTATGACAGTTCCAGTTGCTTTATATCTTCTCTAATGTTTAGAATTGCCAACCCTTTTGATTCTATACCTTTTCATGCATATTAGTGTAATTTTAACTTCAATTTGCCTGATGACTAATGAGACTGAGCACCTTTTCTTATGTGTTTTGGCTGCCTGGATATTTTCTTTTACAAAGTGTCTGCTCATGTCTTTTGCCCACTTTTCTTTTGGGATGACTGTCTTTTCCTCATTGATTCCTATGCATTTGTTACATACGCAAATAAGTTCTTTGTTGAATATATGTACTGCAAGTATCGTCTCTTAGTCTGTGGCTTATCACTTAACTCTGTTAGTGGTGTCTTCTTATAATTAGAAATCAATAATTTCATTGAAATCTAGTATTTCAATCTTTGTGTTTAATGCTTTCTGATATTAAGAAATATGTGTGTATCAAAAGGTCATGAAGATGTATCACTGTTTCTTTTAGAAGTTTTATTGCTATGTCTTTTAATTTGGTATAAAGTAGGGGGTCAAGATTTGTTTTTTCCTATGACTTTCTAATTGATCCAGTTGGAAGGATAAGTCTTCTTGATAAATATCCCTTCTACAGAGCATCACCTTTATCATAAGTCAAGTGACAGTACACGTGTAGGTCTGTTTCTGGACTTCTATTCTACTTCAATGGTTTATTCCCCTATCCATATGTGAATACCACACTGTATTAATTACTATAGTGTTAAAAAAAAAAAAGTCTTGATAATCAACAGTTTTTCAACTTTGTTCAACTTCTTCAAGATTGCCTTGCTATTCTTGGCCCTTTGCATCTCCATATAAACTTGAAAATTGACTTCTCAGTTTCTGATAGTAAATAAATAACTTACTGGAATTTAGATAGTAATTAAATTGAATCTATAGGTCACTTTAGGAGAGTTACAACATTACAATATGGAGTATTCCAACCTATATATCTTGCCATGTATTTATTTAGTTTCTCTCAATGCTATATATTTTTTCTGTGCAGAGGTTTTACAAATATTTTGATAGACTTATTCCTAGGTATTTGGTGTTATTTATACCATCTTAAATTTTATTATTCCTAAATTTTATTTTCTACATGTTGCAGATATATAAAATGAAATTGATTTTTGTGTATTCACTTTATATCAAATGATCTTGCTAAATGTACTTATTAATTCTATCAGTTTGCTCATAGATTTTCAATCACGTCATCTATGAATAATAACAATTTAATACTTTTTTACCCAGTTCTCTATACCTTGTATGTTTAAGTTTCATTCTCTCCTATATTTCCATGTTTCCATTAGGGAACATTTTATTCTGCATGAAGAATTCACTTCAGGATTTCTTTCACCTCAGGTCTGCTGGCAACAATTGTCTCAGGTTTTGTATTGTCTGGAAATAGATTTATTTCACCTTATTCTTTACTGTTTTGTTAAAGTACTATATGTATATAAAAAAGTGTACATATCATGATTTTATAGCTGGATGAATTTTCACAAACTGAACCACCATTTGAACCAATCACACTGCTGCAGCTCCCTCAAGAGTAATTGTGATCCTGACATCTAACAGCTTAGTTTTCCCTGTGTGAACCTTGCATAAAAAATGTAAATATGTATTTCTTTGTATTGGCTTCTTTTACTCAACGTTATGTTTGTGAGATTCACCCATAGTGTTGCTTGTCGTGTCCTTTATCCCCATTTCTGTTTAGTCTTCTTTTGTGATTATATTTGGATAGTTTCCAGGTTTTGACTCGGTGAATGGTTCAGCTCTAAGCAATTATGTACCTGTCTTTCGGTGGCTAAAAGCAGTCATCTCTGTTGACTTTATGCTTTGGAGTGGAATTGCTAGGTTATAGAGTATGCATCATTTCATTTTTCAAAACACATTTCCAAAGCAAAAATACTAATTTATTCCCCCAGCAGCTGCAATGAGAGTACTAATTTTTGCCATCCTCACCAGCTCCTAGTGCTTACCATCTTTTTCATCTTAGTCATTCTGGTGGTTGTGTAGCAGTACAAGATAGCAGTTTTTGTTTGTTTGTTTGTTTGTTTTTATTAAATGTACTTAGCTATTTAATGAGGTTCTTAAGACATTTAGAACACCAATTTGTGAGGATAAATTCCATTCGTCAGGGCAAACACAGATCGCAGGTAGCCCTGGAGCTGAGGAACAGCTTTGAATTTTGGTAGAATTTGTGAGTCCACACTTTCTGATCAATCTTGCGCTGCTCTGTAATCTCGTATTTCTCTTTTTCTGTGTCGAAGATCTCACCTTCCTGGTGTCTGGGCTTCCGCAGCTTCTTCTTCTTGAAGTAAGCATCAGTAAGATGTTTTGGGATTTTGACATTGCTGATATTGATTTTGGTTGAGGTGGCAATGACAAATTTCTGGTGTGTTCTTCGTAGAGGAACTCGATTGAGGACCAGAGATCCAGTCACAAGTAACAAGCCACTAGCCAGCTGCTTCAGGAAAACCACCCTCTTGCCCCTGTGGCGTCCAGTGAGGATGATCAGAATGGTCCCCGGGGGTAATGCTGGCTCGCAGTTTTCTCACGTGCTGACTGAAGGGTTTTTTGCCGTGGCTCAACAGCTTTCGAGGCACATCTTCAGTAGGATAATATCTAGGCATTTTGCGAAGTTTAACCACCCGGGTACCGCCGTTCTTGTCACCACCAACTGGTTTTGTAAGCGTTGCAAGAACCTTCTCCTTCTTTTTCTTTTCAACCTTGGATTTAGCGGCTGAGTACTTCCTCTTGTACATGGCCTTTCTGGAATACATGGCAGATCGGGAATACCTGCCAATTCCTCTGACAAAGACAGGATTGCGGCTGCAATGGGGCTTCCCCTTCTTGGGCTTCTTAGCCTTGAGGTTACCCTTTTTCACCTTGCCACCAGCATCAGCCTTCTTGGCTTCGGGTTTCTTCTCTTTAGTATCTGGCTTCTCAACTTTTTCACCCGCCATCTTGCAAGATGGGAAAGACCAAGATAGCAGTTTTAATTTGTATTTCCCTGATGACAAATACAGTTGAGTATTTTTCGTGTGTTTCTTGACCACTGGGAAGTTTCTGCTTGAATCGTTTTGTTTGTGCCTATGTTTTTAATTGGGTCTTCTGTCTCTTTCTTCTTGATTTATACAAGCTCTTTACATGTTCTGGATACAAGCCTTTTATCAAAGATGTGTGTGGTAAACATATTCTCCCACTCTGTGGATTGTGTCTATACTCTCCTAATAGCATGTTTTCACAAAGATCTTAATTTCATTAGAGTTCAATTTTAAAATTTTTCCTTTATGACTAACATATACTGTAGCTTATTGTTAGCACATGAAAATATACTCACGTGCTGCATAATTATGTTTCAGTCAATGATGGAGCACATGTATGACAGTGGTCACGTAATAGTATAAAGGAGCTAAAAAATCCTATCACCTAGTGACATCATAGCCATCATAACATTGTAGCACAACCCATTACTCATGTGTCTGTGGTGATGCTGATGTAGACAAACACACCGCACTGCTAGTTGTATAAAAGTTTAGCACATACAATTATGTAGAGTACATAATACCTGATAAGGACAATAAATGACTACATTAACTGGTTTACATTTTTACTATACTTTTGATCATTATTTTAGTGTATACTCATATATATATGATATATATATATAATTTATATATATATATATAAATTAAAAACAGTTGACTATAAAACAGCCTCATGCAGGTCCTTCAGGAGGTATTCTAGAAGAATTCTAGAAGCATTGTTATCATAGGAGATGACAATTCCATGCATATTATTGCCTCTGAAGACCTTCTAGTGAGACAAGATATGAAATGAAAGAGTGAAATCGATTATCTTGACCCTGTGTAGGGTTAGGCTAATGTCTGTGTTTTCATTTTTACCAAAATATTTTACAAAGTAAAAATAAAATGAAAATGTTAAACTAGAAAAAGCTTATAGCATAAGGATATAAGTATAGAAAATATCTCTACAGACATACAATGTGTTTCTGTTTCTAGCTAAGTGTTATAACAAAAGAGTCAAAAAAATTTTAACAGAATTAACAAGTTTGTAAAGTAAAAATTTATAATAAGCTAAGGATAATTTATTATTGAAGAAAGAAAAATATTTTATAAATTTAGTATAGCTAAGTGCAGAGTGTTTGTAAAGTCTACAATAGTGTATAGTAATATCCTAGGCCTTCACATTCACTCATCGCTCACTCACTGACTCACTCAGAGCAACTTCGAGTCCTGCAAGTTCTGTTCACGGCAAATGTCCTATGTAGGTATACCATTTTTTAATCTTTTATACCATATTTTTGCCATACCTTTTCTATGTTTAACACACAAATATTTACCATCATGATACAACTGCCTATAGCACTCAGTATAGTAACATGCTGTCCGAGTCTGCAGCCAAGGAGCAATAGGCTCTACCATATAGCCTAGATGTGTGTAGGCTATACCATCTAGGTTTGTGTGACTACACTCTATGATGTTTATACAATAACAAAATCGCCCAGTGACACAGTTTTCAGAATGCATCCCCATGACTGTCCACTTAATTTTTGCAATTGATCTCATATTCTACAACCTCTCTGACCTCTCTATTTCTAGAATCTTTTTGGTATATTTTATTGGATTTTCTATAATACAATCATGCCATCTGCAAATGAGGGCAGTTTTACTTGTTCATTTCCAATATGGTACCTCTTATTTCATATGCTTGCCTACTGCACTGTCTGGGACATCTAGAACAATGTCAAATTAAAGTGGTCAGAGTATATATCTTTCTTCCTGATCTCAGGGAGAAAGTGTGCAGTCTGTCTCCATTACATATGATGTTAGGTGTACATTATTAGTACTGAGGCTTTCCCAGAAATAGCAGAAGAATTGGAGTTGGAGAGTAGGGAATGGAGTTGTGAGAAAAACTGAGATGCTGCATTCAAGGAGGGGGACACTTAGAGGTACTATAACTTGAGAATTAAATGTTAATCCTGCATTCATTTTACTTACAAATTGATGAAGATATTCTGAGAACATAGGAACAACTTACCAGGTAGCTAAAATCCATGGTTGGAGTTCAGAGAGAAAATCTAGAAGTATGTCATAGCCACTGAGTGTTGACTGGCTAGATTCAATTACCAATAAAAAACGAATAATTACCAATAAAAAAAGACTCTGTGAACTCAACCAGAATCTGTCATCCTCTAGAAATATATCCAAGGAATAGAAGGGACTGTGAGATATTCATCTACAACCTAGACAGCATCCTTCACTGAGTTTCTTGAGCAGAACACTCTGATGCAGACCGTGCTTCAGTAATAACCCCTGAGTACCAACCACCTGCTTATATCTTACACTCTGGGTGGCATCATCATTTGAATTATACCTGTAACTCCACAAAAGCATATTCAGTTTCAGGTTCTTTTAGGTTGTCTCCTACCTCGCCTCTCAATGGGCACTATCATTTTATTCCTCCTTACCTTACTATAGAAAATTACAATTTAATAAAAGCTTTAATTCACATTGTACTTTAACCTTGAGCTATTCAACAATGCTGTGGTGTTGGTAAGGCAGTATTATTAGCGTCTCTTTAGACGCGTGGGCATAGGCCAGGAAGCTTGACTGTTTTGTTTGGGTCACAGGCTAATAAAATAAGGACCTAGGATTAAACCCAGATAATCTGATTCTAAATCCAGTTCTCTTTTTGATACATTATACTCCTTAATACCTGTCCAAAAAAAGAGACAGAATTAGAAACAGGTTTTATCCAAGGATTTTTCAAAAAGGTTTAAATCTACTTCGCAAAAATAAAATCTGATAGCTTCTACTATATATCTTACTAAGGGCCAGGAAATATGTTAAGTGTTTTAGATACATTATATCATTTATTTTCTTCAACAACCCTCTTAGGTAAACATTGTCCTCATTTAACAGGTGAAGACAGTGCAGCTTATGATGGCAAAGAACTTTCCCATGATCACAAATTAATAGTGAAAGCAGTAGGCTCCCCTTCACCAGACTTCCTAGATAAATAAACACTGACTTACGCTCTGACACCATGTTGGAATGTGTTATTCTTATTATATTCTGAAGGGTTTATATTCTCATATTCAATTCTCAAATATTTGAAGGGCTTTGAAGGGAAAAAGAAATCAGGCTGAATATGCATGGCTCCAGAGAAGAAAAATAGGACTAGCATAAAGAAATTGCAGTCAGATTGTGCTTCAACATAAGAAATAATCTTTTTAATAGTAACATCTGTTTGAGAAATGAAGGGATGTTCTATATCTTGTTCACAGGGTTGGCTACAGAGGCATATATCCTTATCAAAACTCTAACTTCAGATCCGTGCATTTCATTATATATAAATTTAACACCAATTAAAAAAAAGAAAGAAACTTCTTCCTGAGATAATGAGCTTCACTCAGAGACTTAATGATCACCAGCCAGAGATACAACAAGGAAGATTCCTGAATTAATTGTAGAGGTGAAACTGGACAGTATCTTTACATTCTTTCAAACCTAAGACTTCATAATATATTCATTGGCATATACATATGAGAATTTGAGGTCACTTGCAGATCTAAAACTCTTGAGATTGTTTTACTGATTACTCTTTATACCATATTGTCTGTTCAAACACATAATGCGTTTCCAGATAAGCTGCCTTGTGAAGATGTTTCAAGTAGTAAGAGAAGAGCCAGGGATGAGCTTATGGTGTCACCTGGTGAGCTAGCCTTTCACCTTCCTGGAGACTTCCCAGAGTGGATTTCCTAAATGAATTTCATTAGTCAATAGCTTTAGCCTTAAACCCCCAGAAAAGTAGTTTTGTCTGTACATCAGAGCATATCACAGTAACAAAGTTTACAAGGCTAAGAACAGTCTTTATTATTTTTAAAGGAGAAGTAACATTTTCAAGGATATCACACCCACTGGATCCTCCACCAGTATATCATTCTCATAGCATGCGATAGAAGAAAATAGATTATAATCAGAGTGTTGATTAATAATCATGAGGTCAGAATGAAGGGTGTTGTATAACTCAAAATTTTAATGGCATATTTGGGCAGCTTAGCTTTCAATCAGGTTGTGGTTCCTAGGAGTAATCCTGACACTAAAACAGAACTGCGTATGTTTGTTGTCCTGTTTTGTTATGGATTAATATTTTAGTTTATCTAACAGAGAACTCTTTATTTCCTTTCTTTCCAGATTCCTACAGAGCACAGTAGTCCTCATGCACTACAAAAGATGAAATCAAGTTAAAATGTTACCACACCTATAAAATATCCAGAGAGTACTCTGTATGGTCTAGGAAATGTAAAACCATAGAAATGACACAGCCCTTGTGTTAAGGATGCTTGAAATCTGATAATGAAAACTGAATGGGTGACATGTAATCAGCAGACAGAGATGGTGCTGAAATCAGTTCCTACTTGAAATGGAAAGATGGAAAAATGGAAATAAGGCTTGTTGTGGCTCCCTTTGAATTCCATCTATTCTTTTACAGGGACATGTGCCTACATTTAGTTGACTCTTCATTTTCTTTGCATGTTCATTTTCGCAGAAGTAATCAAATACTCATTAATTGTTGTCTATGCCAGATTCCCTGTGTCTCACAATATGTTTGACTATGAGCAATGCCAAATTAGAACATGGACACAGGAGGTAAATGCTTTTGCAAAGGAGAGAGTTCTTCATTTTCTTATGTCAAAAAATAGGATAACAATGAAATTAATACTTATTGAGTGCCTAATTTAAGACAGGCCCCATGCTAGACATTTTAATCTCATTCAATCCTTATATAGTATATCAAATATTATCCTGACTTTATAGAGGCAAAAATTGAACTAAGAGATTATCTGAGTAATTGATAATTCTATAACCACTGACAAGTAGAACTAGTATTTGAACCTAGTCTGTCTGATTTGAATGCCTGATTTCTATTCATATGCTGATCTTATCTGTTATCCTGACTCTCTTTGCCATCTTATAACAGTAAAATGTTTTGCTTCTTAAGAAGAGAAAATCCATTGCTCTTTCAGCTGCCTGAAAGCTTTCTCTGGCACACACTGAGGAGTTATGCACATAGAAAAGTGACCAGAATCATCATCCACCACCGTTTACTCCCAACCACCAAAATTGCTGTATAATGAGATGGCAAAGCTCTGAAGTATAATTATATGGTATTGAGTGAAATTCTAAATTGCAATTAGACAACATTGGGTAGAATTCTGTGAATATTCTCAGCTGTGCCATAAAAACTTTACAAAGCAAAGGAAGACATAGATCTCAAGTGCCAGCTGCTGCCTTTCGGGGAAGCCGCCTGCCATGGCCACTTCTCCAGAGAGCTTCCCAAAAGAATAGTACCAAGCTTGCAAGGGCCAAATCAACACTGGGCTGTTTCAAGCACCAGTACATCTGATAGGCCTCCCAGTGTCTAGGAAAGGATTATCCAGAAGAGGCATCTTTTCATTCCACGGATGTACTAAACACCTACCCAAAGCTGGTGATTTTTCTAGGCACTGGGTCTGAGATAGATGAGAGACATTCCCTCATGGAAAGATGGAATTATTTCTCTTTTACTACAGTCAAGTGCACTGCATCCAGCCTACTGCCCACTGATTGATACAGAGGTGAATAAAATTAACAAAAATTCCTGCCCTTGTAGAGCTGACATTCTAGAACAGATGAACAAATAAACAAAATGTATATTATGTCAGATGATGATTAGTACTAAGGGTGGATACTAATGTGATTACATCACTCTCCACAGCATGAATGGGAAAGAGAGTCCTGGGGATGAATAAATCCAAAAATCTAGGACTTCATGAAATAATCAAGGTAAGCAGAGATGGGGGAAGGTTGAGTAATTCTGATGATTTCAGTGCTGTTAGTGATGCAAGGCCGTGAGTTATGAAGGGTCAAGTGGCCTTGCTGGATGCATGCAGAATTTTTGGACCCTCTATGTATGACAATGGAATTAAAGATGAGAAAAGGGGTAGTTTTACATGGAAAAAATGGAGTTCCATTTAAGAAAAAAAGTGTGTGAGAGATGAAAATAGGAAGGTATCATCAGCTAATAAATTCTATTAGTCTATTATAAATCTTGTATCAGTTTCAAAATGATACCACACTAACCCAAGTATCAATACATCGGTGGAACAAATTTGACAGCCCTATAATGCATTCAGAATACATGAGAATTTATAACTTACTTTTTCATTGAAGTAGAACCCACATACAACAAAGTGCCCACATGTTAAATATGCAAATATTTGTACCTGTTTACCAACACACACATGAAGATACAGCACATTTTCAGCACCAGCAGTTTCCATCATGCCCATTCTCAGTCAATATGCTGCTCCTGCAGAGATGACCACTGTTCTGGCCTCTGTCACCATTGGTTTTGCTTCTTCTTGAACCTCATATATGTGGCTTTATATAGTACATACTCTTTTGTGTTAGTACTCTTCCACTAATCATCAGGTCTGTAAGATTAATTCCGTTGGTGCATAAAGCAGGAGTTCGCTGATTTTTCATTGTTGTGGTGCATAACTCCATATGAATAAGCCAAAATTTAGTAAATCTATTATTTGGGTTGTTTCTAGTTTAGAGCCATTATATAAAGCTATGAAGAGTTTTTCACATGTCCATTCGTAGATATCAGCATTCCTTTTTTTTTCTTTTTTTTTTTTCTTTTTTTTTTTTTTTTTTTTTGAGTATGTAACCAGGAACAAAATTGTTGGGACATAGAGTATTCGTGTTTTGCTTTAGTAGAGAGTGCCCAAGGTTGTCCAAAGTCCTTATACAAATTTAAATTTGTGACCCTGACCCATCCCTCCTCACTGGGCGAGGCCTCCCTGTAGGAACTCCAACTCCAGCCAGGGGCTCAGGGACAGAACCCTCATCTCCCTGGGCCTGAGCACCTGGGGGGAGGGGTGGCCATAGTCTCTGGGGACCTGCAGACTTACTCTTTGCTCCTGCTAGTTCTGAGGAATTTGGGCAGCCCAAATGGGCGGGTTTTCTCCCGAATGTAGCACACCCCCTCCACCAAGGGGCAGCCAAAGTGCTTCATTAAACTGGTCATGCTCCCCGCACCACCCAACTGGGTGAGACCCTACACAGGGGTTGTTAGACACCCCATACTGAAGTGTTCCTACTGGCATCAGGTAGGTGCCCCTTGAGGTCAGAGATCCCATAGGAAAAAGCAGGCACCCATCTTCGCTGTTCTCCCGCCTTCTCGAGTGACATCTCCAGGCATTGGAGTGAACCAGACGAATAGGGCCTGAAGTGAACCCCCAGCAAACTGCAGCAGCCATATAGAAGAGGGACCTGACATTGAAAGAAAAACAAACAGAAAGCAACAACAAAAGCATCAATAAAAAAAGTCCTCACAAAAACCTCATCTAAGGGTCAGCAGCCTCAAAGATCAAAACTAGACAAACTCATGAAGATGAGAAATAATCAGCAAAAAAACACTGAAAACCCAAAAGGCCAGAGTGCCTAATTCTCCTCCAAATGATCGCAGCACCTCTCCAGCAAGGGTGCAGAACTGGATGGAGGATGAGTTGAATGAACTGGCAGAAATAGGCTTCAGAAGGTGGGTAATAACAAACTCCATTGCACTAAAGAACATGTTCTAACTCAATGCAAAGAAGCTAAAAACCTTGATGAAAGGTTACAGGAGCTGCTAACTAGAATAACCAGTTTAGAGAGGAACATAAATAACCTGATAGAGCTGAAAAACACAGCACAAGAACTTCATGAAGCATACACAAGTATCAATAGCTGATTCGATCAAGCAAAAAAAAAAAAAAAGAATATCAGAGTTCGAAGACCATATTGCTGAAATAAGACAGGAAGACAAGACTAGAGAAAAAAAGAGTGAAAAGGAACGAACAAAAACCCCCAAGAAATATGGGACTATATAAAAAGACCAAACCTGCAACTGATTGGGGAGAATGGAACCAATTTGGAAAACACTCTTCAGGATATCATCCAGGAAGACTTCCTCAACCTAGTAAGACAGGCCAACATTCAAATTCAGGAAATACAGAGAACACCACAAAGATACTCTACGAGAAGATCAAACTCAAGGCACATAATTGTCAGATTCTCCAAGGTTGAAATGAAGGGGAAAAAAATGTTATGGGCAGCCAGAGAGAAAGGCCAGATCACCTACAAAGGGAAGCCTATCAGACAAACAGCAGATCTTTCTACAGAAACCCTACAAGCCAGAAGACAGTGGGAGCCAATATTCAACATTCTTAAAGAATTTTCAGCCCAAAATTTCATATCCAGCCAAACTAAGCTTCATAAATGAAGGAGAAATAAAATCCAAAGACAAGCAAATGCTGAGGGATTTCATCACCACCAGGCCTGCCTTGCAAGAGCTCCTGAAGGAAGCAGTAAATATGGAAAGGATAAAATGGTACCAGCCATTGCAGAAACACATCAAAATACAAAGACCAATGACACTATGAAGAAATGGCATCAACTAGGGTGCAAAACAACCAGCTAGCATCATGATGACAGTATCAAATTCACACATAACAATATTAACCTTAAATGTAAACAGGCTAAATAACCCAATTAAAAGACACAGATTGGCAAACTGAATAAAGAGTCAAGACCCATCAATGTGCTGTATTCAGGAGACACATCTCATGTGCAAAACACACATATGCTCAAAATAAAGGGAAGGAGGAAAAATTACCAAGTAAAAGGAAAGAAAAAAAAAAATTTAGGGGTTGTAATCCTCGTCTCTGACAAAACAGACTTTAAACCAAAAAAGATCACATAATGGTAAAGGGATCAATGCAACAAGAAGAGCTAACTATCCTAAATATATATGCACCCAATATAGCAGCACTCCGATTCATAAAACAAGTTCTTAGAGACCTACAAAGAGACTTATACTCCCACACAATAATAGTGGGAGACTTTAATACCCCACTGTCAATATTAGACATATCAACAAGACAGAAAATTAACAAGCATATTCAGGACTTGAACTCAGCTCTGAATCAAGTGGACCTAATAGACATCTACAGAACTCTCCACCCAAAATCAACAGAATATACATTCTTCTCAGTGCCACCTGGCACTTATTCTAAAACCGACCACATAATTGGAAGTAAAACATTCCTCAGCAAAAGAGTGAAATAATAACAGTCTCTCAGACCACAATGCAATCAAATTAGAACTCAAGATTAAAAAGCTCACTCAAAACCCCACAACTACATGGAAATTGTACAACCTGCTCCTGAATGATTCCTTGGTAAATAATGAAATTAAAGCAGAAATCAAGAAGTTATTTGAAACCAATGAGAACAAAGAGACAATGTACCAGAATCTCTGGGACACAGCTAAAGCAGTGTTAAGAGGGAAACTTATAGCATGAAATGCCCACATCAGAAAGCTAGAAAGCTCTCAAATCAACACCCTAACATCACAATTAAAAGAACTAGAGGAGCAAGAGCAAACAAATCCAAAAGCCAGCAGAAGACAAGAAATAACTAAGATCAGAACAGAACTGAATGAGATAGATGAACAAAAAACCCTTCAAAAAATTAAGGAATCCAGGAGCTGGTTTTTTGAAAAAATTAACAAAATGGATAGACCACTATCTAGACTAGTGAAGAAGAAAAGAGAGAAGAATCAGACACAATAAAAAATCATAAAGGGGATATTATGCTGACCCCATAGAAATATAAACTACCATCAGAGAATACTATTAATACCTCTTTGCAAATAAACTACAAAACCTAGGGATAAATTCCTGGTCACATACACCCTCCGAAGACTAAACCAGGAAGAAGTCAAATCTCTGAATAGACCAATAACAAGTTCTGAAATTGAGGCCTACCAACCAAATTAATTCTGAAATTAATGGCCTACCAACCAAAAAAAGCCCAGGACCAGACGGATACACAGTCAGATTCTACCAGAGGTACAAAGAGGAGCTGGTACCACTCCTTTTGAAATAATTCCAAACAAGCGAAAAGGAAAGACTCCACCCTCACTCATTTTATGAGGCCACAGCATCATCCTGGTACCAAAACCTGGCAGAGTTACAACAAAAAAAGAAAACTTCAGGCCAATATCCCTGAAGAACATTGATGCAAAAATACTCAGTAAAATACTGGCAAACCAAATACAGCAGCACATGAGAAAGCTTATCCACCACAATCAAGTTACTTCATCCCTGGGATGCAAGGCTGCTT
Organism: Theropithecus gelada; assembly: GCF_003255815.1. Taxonomy (NCBI): domain Eukaryota; kingdom Metazoa; phylum Chordata; class Mammalia; order Primates; family Cercopithecidae; genus Theropithecus; species Theropithecus gelada. The sequence continues at coordinate 100,893,746 of NC_037682.1, read as the reverse complement.
CAACATACACAAATCAATAAACATAATCCATCACATAAACACAAGCAAAGACAAAAACCACATGATTATCTCAATAGATGCAGAAAAGGCCTTTGATAAAATTCAACATCTCTTTGTGTTAAAAACTCTCAATAAACTAGATATTGATAGAACATATCTCAAAATAATAAGAGCTATTTATGACAGACCCACAGCCAATATCATACTGAATGGGAAAAAAACTTGAAGCATTCCCTTTGAAAACCAGCACAAGACAAGGATGCCCTCTCTCACCACTCCTATTCAACATAGTATTGGAAGTTCTGACCAGGGCAATCAGGCAAGAGAAAGAAAGAAAGCGTATTCAAACAGGAAGAGAGGAAGTCAAATTGTCTCTGTTTGTAGATGACATGATTCTATATTTAGAAAACCCCATCATCTCAGCTCAAACATTCCTTAACCTGATAAGCAACTTTAGCAGTCTCAGAATACAAAATCAATGTACAAAAATCACAAGCATTCCTATATACCAACAATAGACAAGCAGAGAGCCAAATCATGAATGAACTCCCATTCACAATTGTTACAAAGAGAATAACATCCTAGGAATACAGCTAACAAGGGATGTGAAGGACCTCTTCAAGGAGAACTACAAACCACTGCTCAAGGAAATAAGAGAGTACACAGACAAATGGCAAAAGATTCCATGTGCATGAATAGGAAGAATCAATACAATAAAAATGGCCATACTGCCCAAAGTAATTTATAAATTCAATCCTATTCCCATCAAACTATCATTGACATTCTTCACTGAATTAGGAAAAACTACTTTAAATTTCATATGGAGCCAAAAAACAGCCCATATAGTCAAGACAATCCTAAGCAAAAAGAACGAAGCTGGGGGCATCAGGCTACCTGACTCCAAACTATACTACAAGGCTATAGTAACCAAACCGCATAGTACTGGTACCAAAACAGACACATAGGCCAAGGGAACAGGACAGAGACCTCAGAAATAACACCACACATCTACAACCATCTGATCTTTGACAAACCTGGCAAAAGCAAGAAATAGGGAAAGGATCCCCTATTTAATGAATGGTGCTGGTAAAACTGGCTAGCCATATTCAGAAAACTGAAACTGGACCCCTTCCATATACTTTATACAAAAATTAACTCAAGACAAAGTAAAGACTTAAATGTAAAGCCCCAAACCATAAAACCCTAGAAGAAAACCTAGACAATACCATTCAGAATATAGGCACAGGCAAAGATTTCGACGAAAATGCCAAAAGCAATTGCAACAAAAATTAAAATTGACAAATGGGATCTAATTAACTATAGAGCTTCTGAACAGCAAAGGAAACTATCATCAGAGTGAAAAGGCAACCTACAGAATGGGAGACAATTTTTGCAATCTACCCATCTGACAAAGGGCTAATATCCAGAATCTACAAGGAATTTAAACAAATTTACAAGAAAAAAACAACCCATCAAAAAGTCGGCAAAAGACATGAACAGACACTTCTCAAAAGAAGACATTTATGTGGACAACAAAGATATGAAAAAAGCTCAAAATCACTCATTATTAGAGAAATGCAAATCAAAACCACAATGAGATACCATCTCACGCTAGTCAGAGTGGCGACTATTAAAACGTCAAGAAACAACTGATGCTGGCAAGGCTGTGGAGAAATAGGAATGCTTTTACACTGTTGTTGGGAATGTAAATTAGTTTAAACATTGTGGAACACAGTGTGGTGGTTCCTCAAGGATTTAAAACCAGAAATACCATTTGACACGGCAATCTTATTACTGGGTATATATGCAAAGGAATATAAATGATTTTACTATAAAGACACATGCACACGTATGTTTATTGCAGCACTATTTACAATAGCAAAGACATGAAACCAACCCAAATGCCCATCAATGATAGACTGGATAAAGAAAATGTGGTACATATACACCATGGAATACTATCCAGCCATAAAAAGGAATGAGATCATCTCCTTTGCAGGAACATGGATGAAGCTGGAATCCATTATCCTTAGCAAACTAACACAGGAACATAAAACAAAACACCACATGTTCTCACTCATAAGTGGGAGTTGAACAACAGAACACATGGACACAGCTGAACAATGAGAACACACAGGAGGGGAACAACACACACCAGGGCCTGTCAGAGGCTAGGGGGTGAAGGGAGGGAGAGCATCAGGACAAATAGTAATGCATGCAGGGCTTAAAACCTAGATGATGGGTAGACAGGTGCAGCAAACCACCATGGCACACGTACGCCTATGTAACAAACCTGCACGTTCTGCAGATGTATCCCAAAACTTAAAGTAAAATTTTAAAAAAAGAACCGAATGGGAATTGTAGAACTTAAAGATACTATAACAAAGGCTCACATAACAGGCTCAGTAGTAAAGTGAAGAGGATAGAATCAATGAATCTCAAGACATATTAGAATTAATCCAATTTTGTTTGAGACCAGCCTGGAAAACATGGCAAAACCCTGTCAAAACCATGGCAAAACAAAAAGTACAACAACAATTAGCTGGGCATGGTGACTCACACCTGTAGTCCCAACTACTCCGGAGGATGAGGTGGGAAGATTGCTTGAGCCAAGAGGTTTGAGGCTGCAGTGAGCTGAGATTGTGCCACTGCACTCCTCTGGGTGACAGAGTGAGACCCTATCTCATAGAAAAAAGAAAAAAGAAAGAAAGAAAAAAGAGACAACTTATCCAATCTGAACAGAAGAAATAAAGTAGATAAAAATAAATACAGCCTCAGGGACCTGTGAGACAATAACAAATGAGCTAATATTTATATCATTGGAATTATAGGAAAAGAGAAGAAAAAGAGAGATACTAAAAAAAAAATTTGTGGAAATAATGGCTGAACATTGCCTAAATTTGACAAAAAAACAAACAACAAACAACATAAACCTACAGATTCAAGATGCTGGGTGAACCCCAGAGAGAATAAATATAACAAAATACATGCTGGGACACAGCATAATTAAACTTCTAAAAAATAAAAAATCAAAGAAAAAAGTCTTGAAAGCAACTGGAGGGAAATAATACATTACTAATAAGAGAATTCCAATTCAAATGACTGCAGGTTTCCCTTGTAAAACCATGGAGGCCAGAAGTAAGTAACACATTTTCCAAGTACTGAAAGGTAAGAACTGTCAAAGGAAGGAAATTTTATACATGATGAAAATACTATTCAGAAATGAAGGGCTAATAAAACATTTTCGGATGAAAATAAACTAAGAGAATGTGTTACTAGAAAGCCTTCCCTTAAAGAATGGCTCAAGGAAAGGAATTGATAACAGAGGATTTTAAATTTCAAAGGAAAAGAAGAATGTTGGAATGACTAAAAATGGGGCAAATATAATAGTCTTTTTCATAGGTTCCTTGAATCACTTGATAATTAAAGCAAAAATTATAATGTCATTTGATACAGTGCTCAATGTACATAGAGAAAACACTTAAGGCAATTATACCTAAAAAGTTGGAGGGTAAAGGGAACTAAATGGAAGTAATCTTTCTACATTTAACTGCAAGTAGACAGTGATAAGTTTTATATATATATATGTAGTGTGTATATACTTACACTTACTATACGGAATGTTGGAATATATATATATAGTGTGTATATATACACATATAAAAATATACACATTATGTATACATATGTACACACTATATATTGCAACATATTTATAATACATAGAGTATTTATATATGTATTTTATATATTTGGTATTTGCTTTGTATAGTTTTCTTAGTAGTTGCTGTAGGTATTACATTACATGACATAGTGTGTGTGTATATATAGTGTATAGTGTTTTATATATATATACAGTGTCATATATATACACTAGTGTGTATATATATATCATGTATGTGTATAGTGTCATATATATATACACTAGTGTGTATATATATATCATGTATGTGTATATATATTGTTATCTATATACACTAGTGTGTGTGCATATATATCATGCATGTGTACATAGACATATATGTATAGTGTAATACCTACAGCAACTACTAAGAAAACTATACAAAGCAAATACTAAAAAATACTATATATAAATCAGGATGGAATCCTAAAAACTGCCCAAGTACCCCACAGGAAGTTAAGAAAAAATGAAGAGGAAGAAGAAACAGACCAACAGAAAACAAAAACAAATAATAAAATGGGAAACTTAAGCCCTAACAACTAAATAATTACATCAAATTTAAGTGGTCTAAATACAGTGATGAAAACATACTGCCAAAGTGGATAAAAAGATGATACAACAATATGCTGTCTATGAAATTCACTTCAAATACAAAGACATAGGTGAGTTGTAAGTAAACAATTGAAAACAGACATATCATGCAAACAAACAGTAATCCAAAAAGCAAAAGTCACTATATTAATATCAAATGAGGTGGACTTCAAACAAAAGAAAACTATAAGACACAAAGAGGAACATTATATTACATAATAATAAAAGGATCAATCCACCAGGTAAACATAATAATCCTAGTGTGCATGTGCCAAACAACAGAGCCTCAAAATACATGAAGCAAAAATTAATACAGTTAAAAGGAGAAATAGACAAATCCAAAATTATAGCTGAGAATTTTCTATCTTACTCTCAGGAAATGATAGAACCACCAGATAGAAAATCAGCAAGAATATAGAACTGCACAACACAACTAACCAATAATATCTAATTGGCATATAGAAAACACTTCAGACAAAATTATCAGAATATTTTTGTTTTCAAGTAGTTCAGAACATTCACCAGGGTAGCCCAAGTTCTCAACCATAAAACAAACATCAACAAATTTTAAAATCTTGAATTTATATAAGGTATGTTCTTTGACTGTAATGGAATCAAGCTAGAAATGAATGGTAGAGATACATTAGAAAAATCTCCAAATAACTGGAAATTAAACAACACACTTCTAAATAATCCATGGGCTAAATAGGAAATCTCAAGGGAAATTTTTTTAAATATAATTGAATAAAAATTTCAAAACATGTATCAGAATATGTAGGATCCAGTTAAAGCAGTGCTGACAAGAAAAATTATAGCAGTAAATGTTTTCATTAGAAAAAAAGAAAGGTCTCAAATCAATAACAAAGTTTCTGTCCTAAGAAACTAGAAAAAGAAGAGCAATGTAAGCACAGACCAGATAAAAGGAAGAACATAATAAGGATAATGAGCAGAAACTAATGAAATCCAAAACAGGAAAAAAGTAGATAATGTCAATGATCAGAAAATTAATTCCTCTATGCCTTATTTGTTGAGAGTTTTTATTATGAAAAGACATTGAATTTTATCAAATGCTTTTCCTTTATCTATTGAGATGGTCATGTTATTTTTATCTTCATTCTACTAATGCAGTGTATCAGATTCACTGATTTGTGTAGGTTGAGCCATTGTTGCTTCCCGGAAATAAATCTCATTTGATCATGGCATATAATGCTTTTAATGCGTGGTTGAATTCAGTTTGCCAGTGTTTTGTTGAGGATTTTTATGTTTGTGTTTATCAGGGATAGTGGCCTGTAATTTTTTTTTTCTTGTTGTGTCCCTATATGGCATTAGAATTAAGGTAACTCTAGACTCATAAAATGAGTTTGAAAGTGGTACCTTCTCTTCAATCTGTTGGAAGAGTTTGAGAAGGACTGTTATTAGTTCATTTTTAACGTCTGATAGAATTCCGTGAAGCCATCTGATCCTGGACTCTTCTTTGATGGGAGATTTTTGATTATTGATTCAATCTCCTTACTCATTATTGGTCTGTTCATGTTCTATTTATTAATGATTCAGTTTTGATAGATTGTATGTTTCTAGGAATTTGTCCATTTCTTCCAGGTTATCCAACTTGTTGGCATTTAATTGTTCATGGCAGTCTCTTATAATGTTTTACATATCTGTAATATCAGTTGTAATGTGTCCTCTTTTATTTCTAATTTTATTTTTTTTTCTCTTTTTTTAGTTACCCTAAGAGATTGTCAATTTTACTTACCTTTTCAAAAAACAGACTCTTAAATTTGGTTGATTTTTTTTCCATTGCTTTTCTCATCTCTATTTAATTTATTTCTGTTCTGATTTTGCTACTTTTTTCTTCTACTAGTTTTGAAATTATCTTGGGTTTGTTTTCCAGTTTATTAAGGTGTAAATTTAGATTGCTTACTTCAAATCTTTTTCTTATCTTTACATAGGTACTTATTGCTGTAAACTTCCCTCTTAGAACTGCTTTTGCTGTATCCCACAAATTTTATGTTCTCATTTTTGTTTGTCTGAAAGTATTTCTTAATTTATCTTTAAAGTTTGTATATAACAAGCCCACAGCTAACATCATGTTCAACAGTAAAAAGCTGAAAACTTTCCCTCCAAGATCAGGAAAAAAACAAGAATGCCCACTTTTGTCACATCTGTTCAACACAGTACTAAAATTCCTAGCCAAAGTAACTAGGCAAGAAAAAGAAATGAAAGTCATTCAAATCTGAAAAGAAGTGAAATTGTCTCCACTGGCAGATAACATGATCTAAAGACTCCACAAAAAAAGTTATTAGGACTAAGAAATGAATGAAGTAAATTTTCAAAATACAAAATCAACATACAAAAATCAGTAGTGTTTCTATATACTAACAATGAACTCTCTGAAAAAGAAATTAAGAAAACAATCCCATTCACAGTCACATTTTTAAAATATTTATGAATAAATTTAACCAATGTGTAAGATCTATACCCTGAAAACTATAAAACATTGATGAGACAAACTGAAGACACAAGTAAATGGAAAGACATCTGATGTCCATGAATTAGAAGAATTAATACTATTAAAATGCCCTAAGCATCCCACAGCTATCTACGACTCAATGCAGTCTCTTTCAAAATTCCAAGGGCACTAGTGCAACCATTGTGGAAGACAGTGTGGTGATTCCTCAAGGATCTAGAACTAGATATACCATTTGACCCAGCCATCCCATTACTGGGTATATACCCAAAGGACTATAAATCATGCTGCTATAAAGACACATGCACACATATGTTTATTGCGGCACTATTCACAATAGCAGAGACTTGGAACCAACCCAAATGTCCATCAATGATAGACTGGATTAAGAAAATGTGGCACATATACACCATGGAATACTATGCAGCCTTTAAAAAGGATGAGTTCATGTCCTTTATAGGGACGTGGATGAAGCTGGAAACCATCAATTGTCAGCAAACTATCACAAGGACAGAAAACCAAACACCACATGTTCTCACTCATAGGTGGGAATTGAACAATGAGAACACCTGGACACAGGAAGGGGAATGTCACACACCAGGGCCTGTTGTGAGGTGGGCGGGGTAGCATTAGGAGATATACCTAATGTAAATGACGAGTTAATGGGTGCAGCACACCAACATGGCGTGTGTATATATATGTAACAAACCTGCATGTTGTGCACATGTACCCTAGAACTTAAAGTATAATTTAAAAAAAAAAGAAAAAACACTAAAATTTGTGTGGATCCACAAAAGACCTCAAATAGGTAAAGTAATCTTGAGCAAGAAGAATAAAGCTAGAGATATCACAGTTCCTGATTTCAAATTATATTAAAAAGCTAATAGTAATCAAAATAGTATGGTACTGACATTAAAACAGAAACATAGACTACTGGAACAGAATAGAATACCCAGAAATAAAACCACACATCTTCAACCAAGGCATCAAGAATACACAATAGGGGAAAAAATAGTGTCTTCAATAAATGGTGTTGAGAAAACTGAATACCCACATGTAAAACAAATAAAATTGGATCCTTAATTTACACTCTACATAAAAATCACCTCAAAATAAATACCTGAACATAAAACCTAAAGCCATAAAACTCCCAAAAGAAAACATGAAAAAGGGAAAGGTCCATGACATTGGTCTTGGCAATAATTTTTTCATTTTGGATATGACCTCAACAGCACAGGGAACAAAAGCCAAAAATGGGCAAGTGGGATTATATTAAACTGAAAGTTTTCTGCACAGCAAAGGACACAATTAACAACATGCAAAGGCAACCTACAGAATAGGCAAAAATGTTTGTAAACCATATATGAAATAAGTGGTTATATCAAAAATAAATTAAAAACTCAGACAACTCCTTAGCACAAAAACAACCTGTCAAAAACTTGAGAAAGGACTTGGATAGACATTTTTCCAAAGAAGACATACAATGACTAATGGGTATATGAAAAAAGGCTCAACATTACTAATGCCAAAGAAATGAAAAAGAAAACCACAATGAGATATCACCTCACACCCGTTAGGGTGGCTACTATCAAAAAGAAAAAAAAGACAAATAATGGTGAGGTTGTGGAGAAAAGGGAAACCTTATACACTATTGGTAGCAACTATAAATTAGTACAGCCATTATGGAAAACAGTATGGAGGTTTCACAAAAATAGAATTACTATATGAGCCAGCAATCCCACTCCTGGATATATATCCAAAGGAGAGAAAATCACTATTTCAAAGAGATACATGCATTTCATGTTCATTGTAGCATTAACCCTGATAGCCAAGATGCACAATCTAAGTGTCCATCGACAGCTGAATTAATAAAGTGTTACACGCGTGCACACACACGTGCACACACACATGGGGCCAGAGGAGGGGGAGAAGAATATTATTTAGTCTTTAAGAAGAAAAGCCTGTCATTTTTGACAACATGGATGCATCTGGAGGGCATTATGCTAAATGAAACAGGCCTGACATAGAAAGACAAATTATACATGATCCCTCTTACCTGTGGGATCTAAAAAAACTGAACTCCTAGAAACAGAAAGTAAAAGGGTGGTTACTAGTGGCCCAGAGTTAGAGGAAATGGGGAGGTCGAAGAGTACAAGTTTAAATTATAAGTTTTGGAGACCTAATAAAAAGCATGGTGACCACAGTTTATAATAGTGTATTTGTTATTTGAAAGTTGCTAAGAGAATAGATCTTAAGTATTATCATAATGACAACAACCAAGAGGTAACTATGTGAGGTGACGGAAATGTTAATTAGCTTAGTTGTTAATCATTTCACATGTATGTGTATGTCAAAATATCACATTCTACATGTTAAATATATATGTTTTTTATTTGTTAATTATCTCAATAAAACTGAAAAAAATTAAAAAGCTATTTTTAAAAAGATCGACAAAGAAAAATAAGAAACACAACTCACCAATCACACCTGTCAAAATGACTAAGATAAAAATAGTAACAATGCAAATGCTGATAAAATATAGAAAAACTCGATTATTCATACATTGCTGGTAGCAATGAAAAATAATACAGCCACTCTGGCAAAAAGTTTGACAGTTTCTTATAAAACAGTGAAATTATCATACAACCTAGCAATTGCACTCTTGGGCATTTATGACAGAGAAATTTATGTTGATATAAAAACCCGTGTACAAAAGTTCATAGCAGCTTTATTTTAATAGCCCCAAACTGAAAACAACCTTTATGTTTTTCAATGGGCAAATGGTTAAATGATCTGTGGTATATCCATACTTTGAAATACTACTTAGTAATAAAAAGGAATGAACTATTGATACATGCAACTACCTGGATGAATATTTAGGAAATTCAGCTGAGTGGAAAAAGTAAATTACTTACTGTATGATTCCACTGATGACATTTTTGAAATGGCAGAATTTTAGAAATGATAACAGATTTGTAATTGCTAGGTGTTAGTAACAGGGTATATGGTAGGAGAGAGAGAGGTGTCCTTATAAGAGGGCAACACAAAGGATCTTTGTAGTGATGGAAATGTTCTGTATCTTGACTATGGTGGCAAATATAGAAATCTACACTTGTGATAAAATTGTATGGAACTAAAAACATACCCACAGACACACACAGATGAATACATATACAACTGAAGAGATATGAATAAAATTGGTGGGTTGTATTAATGTCAATATTCTGGTTGTGATATTGTACTATAATTATGCAAGATGTTAGAATTGGGAGAATGTGGATTAAATATACTCAATCTGTCTGTATTATTTCTTACAACGGCATGTAAGTATTATTATCTCAAAATAAGAAAGTTTTTTAAAGTAATGCAAGCAGAAAAAAAATAGAATTGGAGGAATGAAATTGAAAATGAAGAAACAGGAGTCTGCTTGAATCCTACTTCTAGCATAGGATCAGCTTTTGACACACTTAGCCATAGTTAGGCTTCAACATCTTAGAGCACACATTCTTTTTCTGGAATATGCTTTGCTTCCCCGCACATTAGCCTAAGAATGCTGGCAGTTTCAAAGAAGACCAAAGAGTAGACAGATGGTGTTATGGAAAAAAATTCATAGACCTAAATATGAAAAACCTGGCAGGGAAAGAATGTCACCAACCAAAATCAGAATTTTGTTTTAGTGAAATTGAAGATTTATTTTGCCTAGCACACTTGAAGGCTTACCTAGGAATTAGGGAACTATACTATGAAAAGTAAACATTTAGTTTAAAGAAGATTAAAAAAAAATTGCTACATTTGGCAAAAAAAAAAAAAAAAAAAAAGCACAAAGTGCTGACCTAGTACATAATTCAGTAAATCTCTAAACTCAATGCCTGTGAAGAATCAAAAAAGTGCAAAATTATAAATGAAATTATAAATTTTTGATAAATTCATGTAGTTCTAAAATAGGTAGAACAGATATTTATGTATTTTAGACTAATGGAAAACAGCATTCTACATATTTTTAAATGTCAGACATAACATTAAAAACAGACAATAGAAACCTTAGTATATCAAAGTATCCAGATTTTGAAATTTTTTATATTGGTATAGTTTTAACTTTGTAAATTGCTTTTAATAATTACATTTTAAAATTAATTCTGAGTGAATGTGAATTTGTAAAGATAGAAAAAGAACAGCCAAAACAGAAAATACATGACCAATGACTTATTCACTTTTCTTGTATGTATGTTTTTGAACCTAGTAAGCATAAAGAAAAAAAATCTCAAATTATTAATCTATGAGTCAATTCCAAGGAAACTTCACAACTTTTCTTGTACCTTAAACACCTGCTTCACCAAAAATGTATAAACACCAAAATATCATTTGGACAAATGTCCTAATTTACCTTCAACAGGCACCTTTTTGAAATAGCAATAACAATTTTGCTGAGTTATTAGACTTATGATTCATAACTATTCATTTCCTGTAAGAATTATATCAGCATTTATTAAAAAGCATGAAAAGACCGTAAGAGAAATGAGGGAACACTTTACACTGACAACTCTGACACCTTTTCAAAATTCTAAAGAAAGCTGTGAATAAACTATCCACTTGGAAATCATGCTTATTCAATTCTGCTTGCAGGTAAATATTGGAAACATTTGTGAACAGAAGCAAGAAACCTCATTAAAGTAAGGTACAAAAACAACTTGAATAAATACATAAACGACTTGAGCCTATACTATAGGGCAATAGAAAAACACCAAAAAATTGTCCAAATTGACCATTTATGAAGAAAAAACACAAGCACAAACTAGAGATGTCTTTAAACATTTTTCCCTAAATTTTAGATAAGCAGCCTTCTAACTGATAGAGACAAAATTTAAATGTTTTCAATCCTGTAGATTAGAATGCACCTGCTCTCTGTCCCAAATACCAGTCCAAGTGAATGACTACTGTCCACCCACACTAAGGACCTGGACTCACCCTCAGCCCCACTTTTCTTTCACCTCATTATTCTTCCCTCTCAAACTACCTCCACCTCCACTCTCAACATCTCTTACGTGGACACTTGAACTTGTTATCTTAGTGGCCATCCAGTTTCTTGTCCAGCACCAGTCTAGTGCTTGACTAGATTATCTGGATCTAATGCTGGAGTAATTCTGTGGATCACTTTCAGAGTGACTTGACTGACACCACACACCTCAACATATTACTTCACTGGTTACATAAAACCCTTTAGTATGGCTTTGCACAATCTGGTGCTTGCTCATCTCACCACCCTCATTTCTCACCATCCCTACCTCATCACCATTTACATTCTGTTCTCACCAATCTGTCTGCTGTCTTCTAAATAACCTACAGTTTATACTCCTGTGTTTCTATCATACTATTTTTTCTGCCCAAATTTTCCTTCTCTTCATATCATCTTTCTTCAGTCTTAAAGCAGGCCTTACGTTCTCACACCAGTTAAAATGGCAATCATTAAAAAGTCAGGAAACAATAGATGCTGGAGAGCATGTGGAGAAATAAGAACACTTTTACACTGTTGGTGGGAGTGTAAATTAGTTCAACCATTGTGGAAGACAGTGTGGCGATTCCTCAAGGATCTAGAACCAGAAACACCATTTGACCCAGTAGTCGCATTACTGGGTATATACCCAAAGGATTATAAATCATTCTACTATAAAGACACATGCACACATACACTCAATGTGGCACTATTCACAATAGTAAAGACTTGGAACCAACCCAAATCCCCATCAGTGATAGACTGGATAAAAAAAATGTGGCACATATACACCATGGAATACTATGCAACTATAAAAAAGGATGAGTTCACATCCTTTGCAGGGACATGGATGAAGCTGGAAACCATCATTCTCAGCAAACTAACACAAGAACAGAAAACCAAACACCACATGTTCTCACTCATAAGTGGGAATTGAACAATGAAAACACATGTACATAGGGAGGGGAATATCACACACCAGGCCCTTTCGGGGTGTTGGGGGCTAGCGGAGGGATAGCATTAGGAGAAATGCCTAATGTAGATGACAGGTTCATGGGTGCAGCAAACCACCATGGCACATGTATACCTATGTAACAAACCTGCACGTTCTGCACATGCAACCCAGAACTTAAAGTATAATAAAATAAATAAATAAAGAGAGAGAGAGAGAAGAGAGAGCAGGGAGTTGGTCTTTGTTGACTGCCTTGTCCCAATTTCCTAAAACAGTGCCTAGTTCACAGTAAGTGCATGGAAAGTTTTCAAAGTTAAGCCTAAAATGGCTACACATCAGTTCCATTTATATTTCTTTATCTAGAATTTCACCATATAGCTACACCTAACCTCAAAGCAGACTGGGAAATATAGTGAACTGTGTACCCAAAGAGAATTAAAAATGGACTTGGGTGAGCAGTCAGCAGTTTCTGCCACAACACTCTCATGTAAATACAGTAGCAGTAGAAAATAAAAATACAAATGTGCAAAAACCAACTAAAAATGCCATTTTTTTCTTAAAATAAAAACCTACTTGAAGCTAAATTTAAGTCGATTAGAAAATAAACACAAAAAAATGAACAGGGAGCATTTAATTAGAGAGCCATTAGGTATTTATGTTTTAGAAGTGATTGTATCAATCTTTTACATATGTAATATATAATTATTATACTCTTTAAACTATTTCACATTATGTTTAGGATGTAATATTATATAATTATAATATTGATCCCAAAAGATAGCACACAAAAACATCCATGAGCCAATGTTACTCATGAAATTTTAATGCAATAATCCTAAATAAAGCATCAGTAAACAGAATACACAGCACATTCAAAGAATGAATAGTCACATCTATAAGTGGAGTTCTTTTGTTATAACTCACCATAGTAATAAATAAAAGAGAAAAAATCTTTTTATCATCTCTGGTGGAGACTAAGAAGGCATTTGATCCAATCTCAAGTTCATTATCGATAAAAAGGAAAACCTCTTAATACATAGATAGTTCCTTGCTGGGTTAATCCCTACATGTGATAAATTTTAAAATTGTATGATTATATAAGTGGAAAACTTTAAAAACTCTAAAACAATAGCATAATTCAGCTCACTTGGTGCAAAATTAATATACAAAAATTAATGGGCCAGGTGTGGAGGCTCACGCCTATAATCCCAGCACTTTGGGAGGACGAGGCAGGCAGATCACAAGGTCAGTAGTTCGAGACCAGCCTGACCAACATGGTGAAACCTTGTCTCTACTAAAAATACAAAAATTAGCCAGGTGTGGTGGCAGACACCTGTAGTGCCAGCTACTTGGGAGGCTGAGGCAGAAGAATCGCTTGTACTTGAGAGGCGGGTGTTGCAGTGAGCTGAGATCACACTACTGCACTCTACCCTGGAGGACAGAGTGAGACTCTGTCTCCAAAAAAATAAATAAAAATAAAAAATGAATGATCTTGCATACAAAATAAATCAGTTAGCAAAGAACCTGTTTAAATAGCAGCTAAAAGTACTAAAATGTAGAAATTAAATAAGAAATGTTCAAGATTATACTGTGTTAAATTGTTAAATTCTGTAAAGGTACAAAAAAGAAGATGTGAAAAAATGTAAGAGCATAGTTTGTTCTTGTCCTGGAAGACTCAGTATCAAAATGAAATCAATTCACCATAAAGAAATTATAGCTCTCATTAAATTCCAATAAAATTTCAGTAGATATTTTTAACAACTACACAAGATTATTCCTAAAATTCAAATGAAAAATAAACATGTAGGAATAAAACAGAAAATTCTGGAAAATGAGAAATAAATGGTGAGGGTTAGCTTTGCCTGATATTAAAGCACATTAAATTACAATAATTAGAGAAGTATAGTGTTGATGCATAAAGAGACAGATAATAAAACAGGATGGTAGGTCCAAAGGTAGACACATATACATACTGGATTTAGTAAAGCCATATCTTGTGATATAGCCATTCAAATGGCAAAAGTTCAACTTACATGAAGAATTTCATGTAATACCCCTGCTTTGGCTTATAAGACTTTACCTGTATGTAAGAAGGTCAATCAGGATTCTCTCTGAGTAGAGTGCTATGAAGTTATAGCCGACACACAGACCTCTTTGGAGTTGTGTGGCTGGTGCTTGCTCTGTTAAGTTTTCCTCTGAAAATACTCTAGTACATAGTAGTGATAAGCTCTTTGATTTACATTAATTTCATTAATTTTTTGCCTTAGAATTTCATTTCATAAACATTGACAATCATATGAATGCTTTGATTGTATTTTCTGAAGAGCACAAAATGTAATTGTTATGAAAGAGATGACTGAGATACATAGCCATATTTTAGAGAAATTCACTAATGACACCTATTTTTATGTCATGTTATGATTACCAAATATTAATTATTAAAGTTGCTGTATAAATTTGAGATTGTATTAGCATAAGATGTTTTTGAGACACAGGAAATTGCATGTTTTTTTTACCATTGAAGTAACTGTAAAAATATTTTACTTAGAACAAATTGACTCCTAACAAAGGAGAAGAACTCTACCATTATAAAGGGAGCATTATACATGGGAGAAGGGCAGAAATGGCTTATTCAACAAATGAACAAATGGGTCACTATCTAAAGATATTTACAATTATATTCCCGTGTCATTCCTTACACCAAAATAAGTTCCAATGAATCAATGATTTAAATATAAAAATTAAACCTTAAAAGTTTCAGAAAACATGAAAAAAAAATTGTCACAATAATCTCAGAGAACATACGTATGTCTGTCTTCTTCACAGTTGTAATCTCAGCAATCCAGGCTCTTAACAAATGCTTGTTAAATTCAAATTAACAAAATTGAATACTACACCTAAAAGGAGTAAGAGCCACGGTCTATAAGGAGTTCATGAAAGATACAGGTAAGAATCTTCTGCCAAAGAGTCTTTGGGAAAACATGGCATTGAATCTAGGAGTAACTGCTTAAATAAGTTTGGAACAGAGACACACTCAGACTCCCATGAGAGAAGTCAAGGCTTTCCTGACAGTGGAATGAGCCCGCAGTCAAAATCCATAGGATAGTGCCTGCCCTCTCCTGCAGCAGAGAGGTCCTTGATCCAGCACATCTGCCACGCTCAGCACCAACCAGCCTGCGTTGTAGCCCATTAACTTTTTATCCTGGCTCGCTGGCAGGCCTCCAGAAGGGTTGCTTTTGGTGCCAGTAGATGTAGAGTATGTCATGCAGACAAGCTTGCCCGTGACCGCAAGGGAGAGCAGGCAAACGCTTTAAGGATGAACTGGTGCAAAACTTTCAAGTGGTGTGGTAAAGCTGTGGACTGCTGAGAAACAGCAGCAGCAGTCAGACCAGCTCAGCTGGAAGCTGTTAGGATTGGGGCAGCTAGTTTTGAGCAAAGAAATCTGTCCAATTGAGGCTGAGGCAGCTTTACCGAGAGTGGAAGGCTTTGTAAGAGGCGCTATAGCCAATAATCAAAGATAAGCCCTGTGTGGTTTCAAGAAGGGAGGATCACAGGTCCCAAATTGATCTTTTCCAACCCCCCTGAGCACATGATCATCATCCATCAGTGCTAGCAACCTAAAAATAAAAACTATACAAAGAGCATCTGTAGCAGATTTCAGATTCACAGCAAAGACCTTATGTTTGGTCTAAAACTTGAAGTTTCTCCAAGAGGAAACTCTGCTGGAGATTTCCCCCCAACACCAACCGCTCCAGATCAATGTTCACCCTTTTTAACACTGGCACCATAGATCAATCAACCTGCTAGTACTTAGTAAGGGCCCACCATGAGGCCAACACAGTGGTAGTCCCTGACTGGGATGTTAAGATTTTTTAAATCTTTTACTTCTAGGAGCTTAAAATATCTCCTCATAAAAATAAATTTAAGCCACATTAAATATGAGAACAATAAAACACAGGAGTGTAGAGTAATGATGACAATTCTAGTGAACAGAAGTACAAAAAAAGGAAAAATATGGATAGGGAAGTAGGAGGTGCTCTGGGCCTTGGAGGGAGGGGGTAGGATGGGTAGGCAGAGGGGGAAGGAAGAACATTGTGGGTGGGAGGAACAGAATGAGTGGGGGCTCAAAAGTGGAGGAGAGCTGGCATGAGACGAAGGTCACAGCATCTGGTGAGAATTCATGAATCTGTGTCTACAGGGAAGATATTTGGTGCTTTTTTTTTTTTTTTTTTTAAAGACAGTTTCACTCTGTCACCCACGCTGGAGTGCAGTGGTGCCATCTCAGCTCACTGCAACCCCTGCCTCCCGGGTTCAAGTGATTCTCATGCCTCAGCCTCTCAAGTAGCTGGGATTACAGGCGTGCACCACGACACCTGGGTAATTTTTGTATTTTTGGTGAAGGGTTTTCATCATGTTGGTCAGGCTGGTCTCCAACTCCCAACCTTATGTGATTCACCTGCCTGGGCCTCCCAAAGTGCTGAGATTACAGGTGTGAGCCACCGTGCCTCACCAGGTGCTAATGATTTTTGTCTCAGGTTTTCATTAAGCTGTCATTCTACCGCACCAGGCTAACCCCCATCTATCCCATCTTCTTTGAAATAGCTTCATGAAAATAACAAGCTGGACTATTACTTAGGATCAAATTTTATAGCTTTGAGGGATCATAACACTTATACAGGTGCTCATCTCATCTCGTAGATTCGGGAAGATTACCCTACAAGGTGGTAGCTAGTGAGCGCTACAGGTCTCTACGTAACATCATTCATGGACCTTTTTCCCTAAGCCAGATTTCTTCACACTTCCAGCCTGGAAGCTTTTCCATGTAACCTATTTCACTAAACACTGGACTTCTTAAGAGCAGAGACATCCAGCAACTTTATCTATTACAGAGTAATTATTAAGCACCAATTATGTTCAAAAAATTTGGCTAATGTGGTAAATAATACAAAAACACAAAAAAGTAACAACCATATTCGTACTAGTACCCATAGTGCTAAAATCCAAATGAGTGGCCTTTTCAATAGCATATTAAGTGACTTCTAAACATTATATATTATGGTAAATTCTGGGGACCCAAGAAAGGATGTGGGGAAGGAGGTAAAAAAGCATACAGGGAGGCTATTGTAACAAAGTATGTGAAGTGAAATGACATCAGTGAGCTACAGGTACTAAGTAACACTGAGCAGAGATAACACAGCTTAGGTTTGGGGACAGAGATGGCCAGATGTCAGAGGAGTCTTCATGAGGAAGTTACTATCTGAATTTGACCTTAAAGAATAAATAGAGGTTACACAAGTAAAGGAGAGGGGGTGAAAGGAACAGCAAAATCAAAAGCGTAGAAAAGCAAAGCAACATGGTACATTCAGAGAGCTAAAGCCATTCAATACTGGTGAAACACGGTGCTACCCTCTAGGAGCATTAAAAGGAGAAACTGTTGAGGATTATAAATCATGCTGCTATAAAGACACATGCACACGTATGTTTATTGCAGCACTATTCACAATAGCAAAGACTTGGAATCAACCCAAATGTCCATCAGTGACAGACTGGATTAAGAAAATGTGGCACATATACACCATGGAATACTATGCAGCCTTTAAAAAGGATGAGCTTGTGTCCTTTGTAGGGACATGGATGCAGCTGGAAACCATCATTCTCAGCAAACTACCACAAGAACAGAAAACTAAACACCGCATGTTCTCACTCATAGGTGGGAATTGAACAATGAGATCACTTGGACACAGTAAGGGGAAAATCACACACTGGGGCCTGTTGTGGGGTAGGGGGAGGGGGAAGGGATAGCATTAGGAGATATACCTAATGTAAATGACAAGTTAATGGGTACAACACACCAACATGGCGCATGTATACATATGTAACAAACCTGCACGTTGTGCACAGGTACCCTAGAACATAAAGTATAATTTAAAAAAAAAAAAAAAAAAAAAAGAAATCCATAGGCCAGACCATCTGGGGCCTTTACATCAGTTCACAGAACTTGGTCTTCACTGTGAAAGCTATGAGGGCCCATGGAAGAGTTTAAAGTAGGGCAGTGACACGATCAAGTAGATCGCTCTAATAATTGAGTTAAGAACATTGGAAGCAGGAAGACCTGTTAGTATCAAACGGACAAGGGATATGATAGAGTGACACAAGGGATTTTTTTAAAGGACCAATTTAAAGAACATTTTGGAGAAAAATTTAACAGGATTTAGCGTATGAATAAATGGAAATGAGCCAGGTGCGGTTCACATCTGTAATTCCAGCACTTGGGGAGGCCAAGGCAGGCAGATCACTTAAGGGCAGGAGTTCAAGACCAGCCTGGCCAACATGGTGAAACCCTGTCTCTACTAAAAATACAAAAATTAGCCCAGTGTGGTGGCACACACCTGTAATTCCAACTACTCAGATAGCTGAGCCACAAGAATCACTTGAACCTGGGAAGCAGAGGTTGTAGTGAGCTAAGATTGTGCCACCGTACTCCAGCCTGGGCAAAGAGTGAGACTCTGTCTCCAAATAAATAAATAAATGGAAATAACTGAAAGACAAGTATAATCAGTAACAATTCTTGGTTTTCTAACTTGTGCGACTTGCTACCACTAAGACAGGGTATCCTAGAGAAGAAAGATGAGTTCATCTGGAGGCATAATGAGCTTGAGATGCCTTTGGAACATTTGTTTGCGAGTACCTAGCCCATAGATAAATAAATTTGAAGCTTAGAGGAGAGAGGTCCAGGAGATAAAACTTTGGAAGTTACCACCCTATAAGTAGTCATTAAAGTCTTGAGAGTAAATGAGAAGAAAATGTAGAATTACAAAACAAGCAAGCTAGGAAAGAAGCCCTAAAAAGCAGGAATATTAAGGTATGAGCAGAAGACAAGGAACCAGAGAAATGAGAAGGAATGGTCAGAGAGAATTTACAGGCGACACAGGAGAGTACAGGAGGGCAATATATAACACACTCTGTAACAGTGAGGTCAAATATGATAAATCTGGAGGTGTCCACTGAATCTGCAAGTAGTAATTTCTTGATGACCATAACAAGTTTGATTTTTTTTTTAATGGAGAGAATGGAAGGCAGTTTGCAGTGAGTTACAGTAATTGGGAGGTGAGAAATAAAGACTGACTCATCAATGTTTGGGTAAGAAGAGATATTAGATGGTATCTTGAAGGGATACAGTGTCAGAGAAAGGTTTTTTTAAGATGATCATGTTTATGGGCTAAGGAGTACAATTTAGGAAAAAGAGAGACTGAATATGAAGGAGAGAACAGGGGATTTCCAACAAAGTTCCCAGAAATAGCGAGAAGAGAGAGAATCAAAGCTACAGATAGCATTGTCAGGCCTGCCCACATGTTATACTTAGAACATTTTCTTGAGTCTGAAAAGGTAATAAAGATAGATCTGGGCCGGGTGCGGTGGCTCACGCCTGTAATCCCAGCACTTTGGGAGGCTGAAGAGGGTAGATCACGAGGTCAGGAGATCGAGACCATCCTGGCTAACACGGTGAAACCCATCTCTAGTAAAAATACAAAAAATAAAATAAAATTAGCCAGGCATGGTGGTGTGCGCCTGTAGTCCCAGCTACTTGGGAGGCTGAGGCAGGAGAATGGCATGAACTCACGAGGTGGAGCTTGCTATGAGCCGAGATCGTACTGCTACACTGCAGCCTGGGCGACAGAGCGAGACTCTGTCTCAATTTAAAAAAAAAAAAAAAAGATAGATCTAGATATAGATACATTTTTGTATATTTTTATATGGGGAAGTAGGAAGGAAGTTTAGAGACGAAATATATAATGATTTCAATTTCTTGTTAAAGTAGGAAGCAAGTTCATTTAATAGAAGGCAAAGGAGAACAACATGATCATGGTGATGGTGTAGTTTTTCAGTGTCCCAAAAACACCACCAACAAACTAAATAGATCCACCTTGATAGCAAAGGGAGAAAATATATAGAGGGTATTATCAAGAAAACCTCATGACAGAAAACCCTCACAGGCCCAGGAGCTGGGTGAGTGCTACCGAACTACCAACAACAGCCTGCTTGGGATTTTCAGCTGTGTGGCCAGGAAGGCAGGGAATAAAAGGAGATTACCAACTGACCCTCCAAATTGTGGAAATTTAAAAACTGCCCCCAAAATTGACCTGCAAATGAGAGCACCCTACACTGAGAGAAACCTTAGCACACAGATCTAAGAACGTGACAAAAAGAATATCCCTACAGGCTCTACGGTTGCAAATGAGCATAAAATTTGCCCCCAGACACAGGAAAAACAAGATGTGTGTGGTTCTCTAACCTCAGAATGATTCAGCAAATATTTCCAGATAAACTGATTCTACCCCGAGGAAAAGCCACTGGGAACAGGAACCAAATTGAGGATGGCAGAAAGACTGAGAATAAGAGAGAGAGAAGGTTTATATGGGAGGCCCAAAGGACCCAAACCCAGAAAGCACTGTAATAGCCAAGTGCAGCTTCGAAACGTGAGCACACCTCCAGAGAATGCAAGGTGAACAGAGCACAATGGCTGGAGATAGAACATTTTTCTCAAACAAACTCAGCTCAGAGAGAGGACATATTTTGTGTTTTTCATAGTAACCACATAGGAAGGAATGCTTAAACTGTAAGCCCAGAAAAAAAAATTACCATAGCTCATTTCTTCCATACGTATTTCCTTCTAATATAATACTCTAAGAACACTAAAGTTATTTAAACAAGTATAATAACAACAACACAATAATAACCCCATACTGAATTATTGCGTGGAAAAAAGAAGTTGAAAAGGAGCCTTATAACACTTTGACAAGTAATGAAATACATCTTAAAATGTGACCACGAAGCAGACAGCTTTATCCAAATGTTTCAAAATGAGATAACCACAGTTTCGAGAAGTATTGAAGCTTGGAAACAACAGCACAAATAAAAAAATTGGAAAAGCTCAGGTATCACATGACTAGACAAGAGGAATACATCAAGCAGGAATTGACGTTTCAGAAAAGAATTAGAAAAAAAAAAATCAGAACCTAAGATTAAATTAAAGGAATACAAAAGTGAATAAATATTGAAGAAAGTATGTTAAGAGAAATAGAGAACAAAAGAAAATAAAGAAATTAATAACAATAAGTCACAAAATATCAAAGATTTTTTAAATGGCTCAAGAAAAAGTGACATAGAATACAAGCAAGGAAGACCCAGCAGACACCAACCTGTCCTCCCCACCAAGAAGAAAAAAGAAAAACAAAAAGCAATGCGTAAAAGATAAATGTTTGAAACCATACTTCAAAAAACTTTCCCTAGAGTAAAAGAAAACTCGTATCTATATGTTGAACAAGCACACTGTCGCCATGGTAAATTGACCCAGAACTGTCAGCACAAAGTCATTTGCTAGTGAAGGTATTGGCCTTTAAATATAAAAAAACCCATCTTTTTAGTATATTGGGAGGGAAAGTCTAAGTCATTTTTAGGGAAAGATCATCAAATTAGATTAAACATCTTAACAGCAATATTTCCTGCTAGGAAAAAATGTAGCACGTTTAAAATAGTCAAAGAATGAAAATGCAAACTAAGGTTGAACATCCATCCCAAATTCCTTCAATATAGAGGTCATAAACATAGTAGAGCTTAGGAAATACTGTTTGCATGAACCTATTTTGAGGAATTTGCTAAGAATAAGCTTCGGACAGCCACAAAATAATTGAAAAAAATTTAACATAATGTTTGAGAAAGCATTAAATATAATTATCTATAGAAATAAGAGTAAAGGATAGAGGCATGTGTATTACAATAGTATGAAATGGTATATGCTCTAAGATTGTGAAAAAATAAAAATGATAAAACTGAGAAAATTAAGGGTAAACGGAAAGTAAGTCTTCTGATTATTATATAGGTATTAACTGATGTGTGTATGTGTGTGTGTGTGTGTCTGTCCTAAAGCTGACAAATCAAACAGTAAATGGTTAGTATGGTTAAGACTATAAAAAGTAACATTAAGATAATACTACAATATAAAATTGGATTATAAGGGAGAGCCAGTGGAGAAAAGAAGCAATAGATCTTAACCTCAGTGTTGGTCAGAGCAGCACATCATTAGGTTATATCTAAATAAGAGGTTGGTAATAGTATTATGCAAAAGTAAAAATGTGTCTGTTTTAACAAAAAATAAACTTTCAAATAAAACAAAAAAGGTTAATAAAAAACATGAGTTTAAAGTAAATCCAACATAAAACAGTATCAAATACATCCATCATGTCAATAAATGCAAGTGAACTTAACTCACCTAATAAAAGAAAATTATTCTCATATTGGCTTCTTTCAAAACCAGATATGTCAAGTAGATAAAGTGATTAGTAATAATAAACAATATCTAAACAATATTCTATGTTGTAGAATGAGATTTACCTATAATAATGTAGATCTTATTGATATGTTTGGAAACCCTGTTTTCCAATAATAGAGAGGGTACTTCCTTTAAGAGTACACATGGAACATTTATAAAATTAACAATACATTAGGCAACAGAGAAGTTAAAAGAAACAATGAATTCCAAAAAATAAAAAATACAAATGGTATATTCTGACCAGAAAGCAATAAATAAAAAATAAAAATAGTATATTCTGACTACAGAGCAATAAAACTAGAAATTACTAATAAAATCTTTTAAAAGTCCTTCTACCTGGAAATATTAAAAAAAAAAAACTTCACTCAAATCTTGTGTCAAGGAGTAAATATGAAAAGTAATTGCAGAATTTCTGAAAGCAATAAAAAATAAAATGCAATATATTGTATCTAGGGAATACAGCTAAAGTAAATGCTTAAATAAAAATTTATAAATTTCATTTTTTATATCAATAAAAGTGAAAAAGGGCTTAAACATCCCACTCCAAAAGTGGTGAAAATTACAAAGAATATTGAAGTAAAGTAGAATTACTAAAGATAAAAGCAAAAATTAATGAGAAAATAGTAAAAAAAAAAAAAAAAAAAAACATAGCACTAAGAAGGATAGAAAGACTGAAGAAAGGGACAGAAAAGGGGGGAGGGAGGGAGGGAGGGAGGGAGAGAGAAAGAAGGGAGGGAGGGAAGGAACGTGGGAAGGGAGAGAAAGACAGAGATAAAGAAAGAAATGGAGAGAGAAAGAAAGAACAGAAAACCAAAGGCTTCATGTTCTCACTCATAAGTGGAAGTTGAGCAATGAGAACACATGGACACAGGGAGGGGAACATCACACATCAGGGTCTGTCGGAGGCCTAGGGGAGGGGTAGCATTAGGACAAATACCTAATGTAGATGACGGGTTTATGGGAGCAGCAAACCACCAGGGCACGTGTATATCTATGTAACAAACCTGCACATTCTGCACATGTACCCCAGAACTTAAAGGGAAGGAAGGAAGGAAGGAAGGAAGGGAGGGAGGGAGGTAAGAAGAGGGAAGGAAGGAAGGGAGAGAAACAATCTTGTCCTTTGAAAAATATTAGTAAAATGAACAAACCTCTAGTTAACTTATTTGTTTAGTAAATAGGTAGAAAGTAAAAACATACAAAATGAATATGACAAAGAAAAAAATAACCATCAAGATTAATATTTTTTAATCTATGTAATTAAATTGGCACAATTCTATGCAAATACAGTCATATGCTACATGTTTCACAAATATGACAGTGGTCCTATAAGAATATAATATCCAATGTTATTGTACCTTTTCCATGTTTACAGATATAAATACTTACCATTGTGTTATGGTTGCCTATAATATTCATTAGAGTAACATGCTATACAAGTCTGTAGCCTAGAAGCAACAGGCTATATCATATAGCCTAGTGTGCGATAGGCTATACATCTAGGTTTGTATAATTACATTGTATGATGTTGCACAATAATGAAATAGCCTAACAACATATTTCTTAAAATACATCCCTGTAATTCATATGGGGATGTATGTAATTGCATGACTGTATTTAAAAACCTTGATGAAATGGATAACTTTGGTCAAAATAAAAAGTTGAAACAAAGTTCAAAGAAGTTAATTATCACACAAGAAGCTAAGAGAGTTTTCAAAAATGTATTCTTCACAACAGCCCCAGACCCAGATGGTTTTATGGTTGAATACTACCAAATGGTTAAAAATCAGATGTCCCAACTGATACTTAAATTGTTCTATATCATAGAAAAGAAAGGAAAACCATTCAAATTTTTATATAAAATATAAAAGACACAAAATCTACATAAAGATATTTTAAAAAGCTATATATCATTCTCACACAAAAAATGATATAAAAGTTATAAGTAAAATATTAAAAATAGAATGTCATATTGAAAGAAATTATATCATGATCAAATAAAGTTTATTCTTGAAATGCAAAATGATTCAAGGAAATCCATTAAAATAATTCATCATAGTAGTCAATCAAAAGGTAAAGTTCATATGACCATCTCCAAAAATGGCAAAAAAGCATTTTAAAAAGTTCAACATGTATTTTTGATCATAAATACGTCCACACTCATCACTAAAATAAAAATCAATTAATTACTCATTTTACGTAATAGAGAAACACTAAGGCATTTCCACTGCTGTAAGAAACAATGTAAAGTTGCCTACTATTACCGCTACTATTTAACATGATACTGAAAAAATCAGCCAATGGAATTAGATAAGATAAAGCAATTGGGAGGTAAAATCAGATCTAATTTTAAGTAATATGTTTGTATATCAGTAAAGCTCAAGAAAATCAATAAAAACTACTATAAAAAACCAGCAAATGTGGTAAATTAACAGGATACAAAATTAACATATGGAAATCTAGAGCCTTCGTATAAGTAAATATGAAAATATTATGAGAAACAAAGGGAGAGAAGTCTCCAGTCTAAAAATATAAACCACCTAAGCATACTCTTAGCAAGAAATGTGCAAAACTTACATAAGGAAATTTTAAAACACTACTGAAGATGAAGAAAATACACTTAAATAAACAAAAAACCATTTCTTTCTCTTATATGCAAACTCAACATCAAAGTTAAATCCATATGTATTTACAGATAAATTCATAATGTGGAACATTCCTAAGAATGGTTGTCTTCTCTTCAATAAGTCAATGGCTTGATTAAAAAGGAGGGAGGGAGACTAATCTAGTTTAAAGGAAATTTCATTTACAACCTAACATAATTTGTGAGACTTGTGTGGGTCTTAAAACAAACTATAAAAATAATTTTGATAATTGACTGGGTAGGTAGTAATACAAAAGACTATTTTTTATTTTGTTAAGTGTAACAACAGCATTGTGGTTATGTAAGAAAGTGTCTGTAATTTTTAGAGATGCTTTTTTAAGTATATAGGTATGAAATGTGCTATCTGGGATTTGCTCTAAAATAATTCATTAAAGAAAAAAAATAGAGCAAAGATGATAAAATCTTCAAAACGATTGAATATAAATATAAGTTTATGGAGGTTCATTATTACTTTCTACTTTTATGTATTTTTTAAATATTTAAATTAAAATTATTTTATTTAAAAAAAAATAAATAAGTCCTGGGCTTAAGGGAGGTGATGGTTTGAAAGAGTTGCTGTTGAAAATATCACAATAGCAAAGACTTGGAATCAACCCAAATGTCCATCAGTGACAGACTGGATTAAGAAAATGTGGCACATATACACCATGGAATACTATGCAGCCATAAAAAAGGATGAGTTTGTGTCCTTTGTAGGGACATGGATGCAGCTGGAAACCATCATTCTCAGCAAACTATTGCAAGAACAGAAAACCAAACATCTCATGTTCTCACTCATAGGTGGGAACTGAACAATGAGATCACTTGGACTCGGGAAGGGGAACATCACACACCGGGGCCTATCACGGGGAGGGGGTAGGGGGGAGGGATTTCATTGGGAGTTATACTTGATGTAAATGACAAGTTGATGGGTGCTGACGAGTTAATGGGTGCAGCACACCAACATGGCACAAGTATGCATATGTAACAAACCTGCACGTTATGCACATGTACCCTAGAACTTAAAGTATAATAAAAAAAAAAATGGGAATTGGGTTGACCGAGAACAAATAAAAACAAATTAAAGGTTTGGAGGATGACACAAAGGTTCCCATTTGGGTTTGGGTCCTGACTTGGTGGGACCAACCTGCATTGAGGTAGGAACAGAAATGATAGATAGTAGTGAGGAAGGAGACTGGCAGGACTTGTTTCCTGGTCACAACCCTGCTGACTAAAACAGGATCTGGGGTCCAGACAAGATGAAGCAAAGAAACCAGCAAGAACCAGCAGATGGCAATGAAAGTGATCCCTAGCTGCCCTCATTGCTCATTAGCATAATATACTCCCACCAGTGCCATGACACTTTACAAATGACATGGCAATGGCCCAGAAGTTACCTCCCCTTTCCATGTCAACAACTAGGAAGTTACTCTTCATTTCCTAGAAAGTTCTAAATAGCCCACCCCTCAATTTCCATTGACCCACCCCTTAATTTACATGTAATTGAAAGTGGGTTCCTGAGTATAAATAAAGTTGCCAAGAGCTGCCTACTCTGGGCACATATGCCTACGAGTTAGTCCTGCTCTGCAAGAAGCAGTACTGTTCAGCAGATTACTGTTTAACACCACCAGCTTACCTTTGAATTCTTTCCTGGATGAAGCCAAGAACCCTCTTGGGTTAAGCCCCCAATTTAGGGTTTACCTGTCCTGCATCAGTTGCATGAATTGAGTGTCAAGTTTTTCTCCTTCGAAGTGGAGAGAAAATGGAAGCCATTACACACCTTCCCAAAGCCAAACAATCTGATCACATGTGGATCATGCCAAACCCCAAGGACAACCAATAGAAAATCTAAGTGGGCTTGTCAATAGTGGGGAAAAATAGGAAGTCAAGCACAGTGTGGGGGCTAGCACAATAAGCAGCTGAGCATACACAGCCAAAAGTGGAACTGAACTCCTAAACTTGCACCATTCTCTGCACCGATCCTGTTCTCGGGCCTTCCTTCTTAACTCTAGATAACATTGCTTGCTCCCTTTCCTGGCCTCTTGAAACAATAGCCATGTATACAGTGTTGTATGTAGTTAGTCATGACACTGGCTGACATCTGATGGTTGCTATGTAGAAAGGTATTCATGGCTACACAGGTTTATCTCCTTGAATCTTCATAACAAACCTGGGAGTCTCAGAAAATGTTAGGTTAAAGTGAGGGAACTGAAATTTAAGCTCAGGATATCTGACTCCAGGGCCTAAGCTCCTAAATAGGAAGCCACTCTAATTACTGCTTGCGAGATCCAAGCTATCTGATTTTCTCTCCTTCAGGAAGGCATTTCAGCATGCAAACAAGTAATACTTTTAGGAATTACACTGACTTCATTGTAATTCATAGGAAAAATAAATAATTCACAAATTGTAGGTCTTCAACTATTACTAAAAAATTACTCACAACAAATCTCACAATTTATTGTGACACAAGTGTATAAAGATACTGTGGTTGAAAACTGTACCCCTGATATGTTTATTCTCCAAAACACATTTTTTAAAATTTTCTACATTTAATTACCACTTAAATTTTCTAGCTTATTTCTTTCATGAATCCCTGATATCCCCAGTAAATTAGGACCTCTTAGAGAGAAAGAACCAAGTTCTGTGATTATTTTTAACTCTCCAAAATATCCAGAATATGCCAGGCAAATAAAAACAAAAAAACAGTTCTATTCTATAGCCTGAATAGAACTGAACTATCAATGAAATAATAGTAATATTAGGGTAAGGCTTTCCTGTTTATAAAACTCTTCCATCAAGTCATCAGGCTTCTTCTGAAGGTACACAGAAGAGAATCAGAGGTCCCGGTTCAAGGGATATATTCACTGTGATCCAGCTAGCTTTTTTGTCCTATGTCTCCTCAGACAAGACATGGATGGCAAAGTTTTCTAGAATCATGAGTATAAAATTAGAAGCATCTAATGAAATAGCTAGATTTACTCTGTTTTACTAGACACGCTGGTGCATTCTAACAGGGTGCCTGTGTTTGCTTAAAAGAGATCTTATCACATCACCCAGACCTAAATCTATTAACATGTAAATGAAATTGATTCTGTACACTGAGAACACAATGCTTACCTTGCAATATGAGCCAATTTTTAATAAAGAAAAGGATAACTGATGCAAATTTCTCAGTGTGGATTTCCAAGATGAAAATAAAGCAACTTATCTACCAAGCTGTACAAAGTTTAAAAAGCTTGAGCAGGAACAAGAACACTCAAGGTTAAGTGTGCTATGATCAAGGACACTCTGTAAACTTAAATGATTAGGAGAAAAGAAGGCATTGGTATATGCTATATCTAGGATAATTTTCAAAAAGAAGGATTCGGGTTCTTTTTTTTTTTTTTTTTTTTTTTTTTTTTTTTTTTTTTTTTTTTTTTTGAGACAGAGTTGCATTCTTATCCCCCAGGCTGGAGTACAGTGGCACAATCTTAGTTCACTGCAACCTCCACCTCCCAGGTTCAAGTGATTCTCCTGCCTCAGCCTCCCAAGTAGCTGTGATTACAGGCATGCACCACCATGCCCAGCTAGTTTTTGTATTTTTAGTAGAGACGGGGTTTCACCATGTTGGGCAGGCTGGTGTTGAACCCCTGACCTCAAGTGATCCACCTGCCTCAGCCGCCCAAAGTGCTGGGATTACAGGCGTGAGCCACCGTGCCTGGCCGTATGTTCTGGTCTTCTAGATCTGAGAAGTTGTGCTACCTTCCTTTTTGGTGCCTCCTAGCAGAGAAGTTAAGAGCATGAGATTTGAAGCCAGACAGGCCTGCCTGTGGGTATTCAGTAAACGCTAGCTACCATTCTTACTGTAGGGAAGAGAAACTCTCAGTCCTCTCCCCTTACCCTGTTTCCCAGTGATGAAGTTGCTACGGGAGGTATACTGGGTCATGGCTTCCTAATGGGCGGGAATCACTGTGATCTGTGACCTCTCTTCTCTGGCACGCACATTGGTGGGTGAATACACTACCCAGATAGCTGGCTCTGCCTGCTCTCTGCAGGGTAGATGAGTTGAGTCCAGGGACTGTTCTACAAACAAACTAGCTAGTTCTACTTCTCTATTTCCTACATATTTCTAATAAGATTTCAGACCCCAAGTTCTGAAAGAAGCGCAGTACTTATTAGGTTTCAAGCTCAGGACCTAAACAGGGCAAAAGAGAAATGGATGTAGGACAGCATTTGCATTGCTGGGTCACTGGTCATACCATTTAATAGCCTCAGGATCCTACTATGACCCAAATTCATTATTGTTGTTATTTTAATTTTATTGTTATTGACTTTGAAGTGAGGGAGCTCAACTGTATGGTCCTACAAAGGTTTTCCATTGTCCTAGGCATAAGTGAAGACACTCGCCTGTGCTTCAGGTCTTGTCTTACCCACACGTCTTGCCTTGTGGCTC
This sequence comes from Theropithecus gelada, assembly GCF_003255815.1. Classification (NCBI taxonomy): domain Eukaryota; kingdom Metazoa; phylum Chordata; class Mammalia; order Primates; family Cercopithecidae; genus Theropithecus; species Theropithecus gelada. Next base: position 100,863,661 of record NC_037682.1, on the reverse strand, counting down.
ATCTTTTCTATTATTTCAGGTGTTCTTTGTTGAATGTCAGTCACCATACTAGACACTTTTATACATTCCTTATTTTTATCTTCATATTAGTTAATTAGTCTTTAATATTCATCTTGAAATTAATGATCTCCATTTTATATAAGAGAAAATGAACAATCAGAGAATTTAAGTAACTTGTCTAAAAGCCACACAGGTCATAAATGGGAGACACAGATCTGAAATCTAGATCTGTTTGATACCAATGGGTATGCTTCCTGCTAATGTCCCTACTTTACCATTCCCACCATAAACCCTTTAATAACTTCAAGTTGCATGAGTTTGGTAAAAATAAGATCAAGGTCATAGGTCCAATCTTCTCTATCTACTCTTTTTAAAGCTCCCTCATCTGTTCATTTAATTCTCTTGTTCAAACCACAACCAGGGCATAGCTACTCCCAGCTCATTAAAAAGGTTTCTCTGATCTGGACCATTGCCTCATGCCTAAACATGCATCAGATATCTGAGGAAGTAGTCATCTCTGTCTGAAAATCAGAACCTCTGAACTTTCAGAGCAAGCCTCGATTGGGCACTTGTCACCCAACTGCCCCCTCTTGTCACTTAGTGTTTAATACTAACCCTCGTGAAAACACAAGTTTCAAGTTTAGAAGAAATACAGCTCTCTCATGGCTGAGATCCTGGGCTTGCTGAGAGTTGGCAGTATTTAACCCTCAGGCCTCTTTTTCTTTTTACTGTTTCACAAAAAGGAAGAAAAAAGCACACAGATCCCTTAGTGTGATATTGGAAAAGCCTTCTTTTACCTCTGGCAATTTTTCCAGTGGTCAGAAACAGCATCTGTTGTTTGTGGTGTGAGTAATACCTCTTACTCTCTCCGGCTTGCAGAGAAAGCCAAAAGTGAAAATACAAGCTGTGGCTGAGCAGAAGGAAGAATGGTCTCCTTTGGGAGCAAGATAAATGATAAGACACCGGATGTTGTGAATCTCTGTTGGTGCAGTCCTGCAGTCTGAAAGGATCAAAGCTGGGTCTTCCCTTCAAAGAACAGCACCAGGCTAGTGAGTTTGACTCCATTTTGCTAGAACGTGTCTTTAACAATTTCCTTTCAACCACCATTGTAAACTGTCATCTTCCGACCTCAGTTCTCTCGGTCGAATAGAAATCTTAGAGGGAAATCCCAAAGACTATTCAAGCTTTTATCAGCTAGTCGGGATTCTTTTTAACCAGAACAATTTCATTATAAAGCTTGTTATGAGTTCTTTAAGAGAAAAGAAGAATCCATAGAGAAGGTTTTATCTGTATAGCACACACATCTCGGTCTTCCCTGAAATCAATTGAGCAGTGGGCTGCAGGTATTTTCTAGAGAATTAAATAACCACCCAGAGCAAAAAAGATTCTAAGTTGTCAGATGAGTTCAGTGAACATGCAAGAAACATTATCCCAGGCAACACCAGGCTTCCTCCTGTCATTCTGAAGATGGAGGAAAAAAAGTTTTGAAAAAGCATCTTTGACCTGACCGTAGGACACAGCCCCACTGCCCAGAAGGCCCTTTTCTTCCTTCTTTACCAGGCTATCCTTCCTCATCCACTAAGACTCAGGTAAGGCCTCACTTCCAGGGTTGTGTGGAACGCCCCCCTTCTGTGTCCCCATGCAGCACTGTGCTTTCCTTTAACACAACATCACAGCATGCTGGAATCACCAACCCATCGGTGCCCTCTGTCTCTCCCATTCAACACAAGGGGGGGCCGGGGGAAACTATGGCATTTTTCTCTGTATCAAAAGTGCCAAAGTGAAAGCCTGGAATGAATGGATTAATAGAATGGATGGAATGGATAAACAAATGAGGGAACAAGTGAATGAGCAAAGGAGTAACACAGCCTTGGGATACAGGTTTGGAAGTCTGCTCTGGTCTTCATCAGCCCAAATGGCAATGGGCTTCTTTACAGCAAGAACAATAGCCCAAGATGATAATTTCCACTTTCAACTTTCACTATATAAGAATATAAATCCCACCTTTCTTCCCCAAATTCCAATATACCTGACCACCATGCTCCCAACACCCCAGTGTAACCTCTCCCTCTTCCCTCATTGACATATGCCTAGACACAGGCTCTACTCCTAAGACACATGGTCTACCCATAGCGAGTTGCCCTGAAAAGTTCCACTTCCCTCTGGGCAAATCTCACCAGACATCACAAGTTCCCACACTTCACCCAGCAGGACCCAAAGGACTGGACCATCCAGAAAATCTCCAGCTTCAGAAACCAGGAGATAGAAGGCAGGAAGAAGCCTGTAATCCCAGCACTTTGGGAGGCCGAGACGGGCGGATCACGAGGTCAGGAGATCGAGACAATCCTGGCTAACACAGTGAAACCCCGTCTCTACTAAAAATACAAAAAAACTAGCCGGGTGAGGTGGCGGGCGCCTGTAGTCCCAGCTACTCGGGAGGCTGAGGCAGGGGAATGGCATAAACCTGGGAGACAGAGCTTGCAGTGAGCTGAGATCCGGCCACTGTACTCCAGCCTGGGTGACAGAGCGAGACTCCGTCTCAAAAAAAAAAAAAAAAGAAATATCTAAAATGTCCAGAAGCACTCCTCATGCCCCCAGGACAGAATATACCACTGGACCAAAGCCACAAAAGGTGAAAAACACGTTCTGGGATAAATTGCAACTACTCCATGGCTTCGGAATTTGAACCCCAAATCTCATTTGCAACCATTTGCATACTTTGGTGTGCTATTTGCCTAACACACTAAAATACTTTCTTGCTTTTTGTTTCTCCCAAAGTTTCTCATGGTATGTTTTTACCCAGACCACATAGACTGTGAGGCAGATAGAGGGGGAAGAAAGAAAGAAAGATCCACAACTGATTGAGAGCCTGTGGGGGCACAATTGCTCTGTTGAAAGATGTGAAGATTCTGGTAACTTGAACCCAGAGGTCACCAATAAACAATTTAAACTTTCAACTCAAATCCTGCAACTAATAAGCCAGCTGTCAAATCGCTCATCTGAGTCTGGCCCAAAAGAGAAAGGATACCTTAGAAGAAGGGGCCCAGAATAAGTATCGCTAATCATACAGCAGTTGAGGGGTTTTAAATCATTACTGTCTTTGCCAATATGCTGGGGACTCATGAAATTGTGTCAAGATAGTATCAGTCTGTGTATTTTATCCACATAAGCCATCAAACCACTAAGATACAGAATAGGAGACAGGAGGGCCTTTTCAATCTGACCAAATGAGGTTAAGAGGATTCATTTGACCTATATCCACGAAAGGAGATTGCATTCAGTAAAAGTCGGCTTTCTGTACATTTTACATCTTCAGTGCCTCTGAGTAATTCTTACAGTACACATTAATAAGTAAAAGGCATCAAGATCAGAAGTAAAAAGGGAGCAGATTCAGAAAGGATCATTCCACTTTGGAGTTATTACATTTTAGTGGAAGCTTTTTTTTTTTTTTTTTTAACTGCAGTACTTGAGGCAAGTCCACACACAGCATGGTAATATTCTCAAATCACACAGCAGAGATTTCAGAAAATAGCACTTGTGTTCAAATAGTCATTACCATATCCTAAGGCAGTGTAAAAACACACAACACATTATTACAACAAACTGGGTCATGGCAATCACTCATCCAATGCTCAGATGAAAAGACCATTATCATCAAGAAGCTGGGGAAGAGATGGAATCAATTTCTCAGGATCCAATCCATGAGCACAGAGTGTGTTGAACAGAGAAAAGAAACTTTCCAGGCCCTGGTGGGATGGTTAACCTGTACCTTAGGGATTTTGGTCTTCTCACCTGTCTGAAAGCTTGGAGGTAACAGAAATCAACCATGGGAACTCGCCTTGCACTATGCCCAGAAGTTATTTCAGTGCCTGTCTTACACATTTGATTTCTGACATGTGTGTACTGCCTCTGCTTTGCTGATTGCCAACAAAATGGTTATCTGCACATTGATTGAGTGAGGTATAATTTCAAGGAAGAGCTCAGTTATTATGAAGCTCATTTTATTCTCTGTTGCAAATATTAACATAAAGAATAGACCATATGTTCCCCTCTCCTTGCTTACTTCTATTTCAATTTTTTGAAGATGTTCTGTACAGGTAGATAGGGGATGGTAAAACATGTTCTGGAGAGCAATAAGGTAGAGATGTGGCAAGTTGGTAGGAACTATCAAATGGGGTTCAAATAGAAACTTCACAACCATGTGGTTTGTTTTCTTTTGTTGTTTGTTTGAGATGGAATCTTCTCTATCGCCCAGGCTGGAGTACAGTGGCACAATCTCGGTTCACCGCAAGCTCTGCCTTCCAGGTTCAAGCCATTCTCCCGCCTCAGCCTTTAGAGTAGCATGGATTACAGACACCTGCCACCACACCCAACTAATTTTTGTATTTTTAGTAGAGACAGGGTTTCACCATGTTGGCCAGGCTGGTCTTTAACTCCTGACCTCAAGTTATCTGCCTGCCTCGGCCTACCAAAATGCTGGGTTTACAGGTGTGAGCCACTGGTGGTGTTTGGCCAAAACTTCACAACCATGTGGTTTTTAAACAATTCATATTTATATGCATTTAGAACTTTCTTATCAAGAGAGGTTGATCCATAGATACAAAGTTAAATGGAAGAAATTCTAATGTTCGATGGTAGGGTTGGGTAATTATAGTTAACAATATATTGTATATTTCAAAATAGCTAGAAGAGAGGACTGGAAATGTTCCCAACACATAGAAATGATAAACACTCAAGGTAATGGGTACTCTAAATACCCTGACTTGATTATTATACATTCTATGCATGTAACAAAACATCACATGTGCACCAAAAAAAAATGTGCAAATATTATGTATAAAGTTAAAATCATAGAAAAATGAACTTTCTTAACAATAGTTCCAGTTAATATATATACAACTCATCCTTCTCTCCCAAACACATATGTTCTTATTCAAACCAGTAGATTAGGAAACAGGAGATACACCAATGTCAGGTGGTATCAGCAGGAGATGAACAGGACCTCAAAAGGTCCTAATCACACTGGGTCTCTATGTTCCAGGTCCCACTCAGGTCCAAGAAGCCCTCATTCACTAAAGGACATGTGAGACTGAGTTGAATGCTAGAATGCATTTTATCCAGTTTATTCATTAACAACTAGAAATATTAGCCAGCGCCAACCAGAACATTCATGTTAGCTGTAACTGCTACCTTACATATACCCCACATACTGAAAATAGCTCTTCTTAGGATGATGGAATTAGTCCTCATCACTCATTTTTTTTTGTTTTTTTGTTTGTTTGTTTTTTACTCTTTTGTCCTTGAGGATTATTATTAAAATACAACTCTGGGAGCATTAACAGTATTCTATAAGCACATAATAAGTGCTGAATACTTATTGCAAGAGCCTTATTGAGTGGGAAGAGATACAACAAGTTATCTAACTTTCTGAATCTAGAATTTTTTTTTTCTGACCAGAAAGCAAAAGTTGTTGAGAAAAGTTTTTTTTTGTTTTTTGTTTTTGTTTTTTGAGACAGTGTTTTGCTCTTGTTGCCCAGGCTGGAGTGCGATCGCATGATCTCGCCTCACTGCAACCTCTGCCTCCCAGGTTCAAGTGATTCTTCTTCCTCAGCCTCCCAAGTAGCTGGGACTACAGGCATGTACCACCACACCCAGGTAATTTTTGTATTTTTAGTAGAGATGGGGTTTCACCATGTTGGCCAGGATGGTCTCAATCTCTTGACCTCGTGATTCGCCCACCTCAGTCTCCCACAGTACTGGGATTACAGGTGTGAGCCACCACGTCCGTCCAACACTTTGCATATAGTAGTAGAGAAAACAGACAAGGATCTCTGCCCTAATAGAGTTTGTATTCTTCCAGGGAAAGGCACAAATAAATTTAATAAATAAATTAACTGTATAGTATGCTAGAAAGTGGCCAGCGCTTTGTAGGGGGAAGAAGTAGAACCAAGTAAAAGTAGTGGCAAGCATGTAAACAGGGGATAGGTAAAATTTTGAATTGCATAGTTAGGAAAGACCTCTGAAAAGTGAAGCTTGAAGATGATGAAGAAATTAACATTCTGGTGTCCAGAGAACTCCCTGTGGGAAGACCATTTCAAGCAGAAGGAACAGACAATGCAAAGACCCTAAAACAGGAGTGATCCAGAATATTCATGTAACATTGAGAAGCCAGTATGGCTGGAGCCCAGTGAGAAATGGAGAGGGTAGGAGATAAGTTCAGAGGAATAATAACCGGATCATGTAGATGGGTCCCACAGGCCATGATGAAGATATTGACTTCTACTGTGAGTGAAATGGGGTGTCATGAGTTTTAAGCAGGGAAGCACAATGACTGAATTTTTTCCACTATAATAAAATTGCTCTGGCTTCTTTCCTGAGAAGAGACTGTGGAAGTGGAAATACAGTGAGGAAACAACTGCAGGAATCCAAATTAGAGAAAAGGAGGCTGAGCAGAGTATTAGGGAAGTAGTGAGGATAGTGGGATTCTAAATTCATATTGAGGAAAGACTCAATAAAAGTAGCTGATGGATGAATGTGAGATGAGAGAGTCCAGGAGGCTTCCAAGGCTCCTGACTTGAGCAACTTAGAGAATGGAGTTACCTTTGATGCCTCTTTTTCAAGAGGCTCTTTAGCCCTCAAACATAAGATACAACTAGGGAATATTCTCTCTTACCTGAACCTTTCTTTTGGGGAACTGGGATAAGGTCAAATAGAAAGGAGGAGTGGGGTGTACAGTTCCTCTGCTCCAAGCAGAGTTTGTTTCTTTATCACTGATTAAAGGCTCTCTGAACTTGCAGTCTTCCAGAAATGGTCATCCTCTGCCAACAATAGTGAAATGGTAGATTTTCTGCTTCAGGAGTCCCTGGCCCTTGTTTCAGAAACACTCACACTTTAGGGTTGGATGATACCACCTCCAAGCTTGGTGGCTTTTGCAATCTACCCAGACAATGCTCTGAAATGTAAAGTCAGCCAACTGTACTGTCTCCTCACCCCTGGCAAGGGCTTAGTGACTATTCCAAATGGTTTGAAGTTCTTCTTCTTTTTTTCCCCCCTCATATTATGCCCATGAAGCCCAGGGAACAGAAGCCTATTCCTGTTATCACAGCAGCCTGAGCCTGTATGAAAGCTTTCCTAGCAATGAATTTTAGAGGCACTTGTGAACTACCTACCTCCTTCTAATCATAGCCTCAGTGGCTGTGATTTAGGTAAGGAGTGCTTTATTTAAACTAAGTCATAGGAAGTGGCCCAATATGCAAAGAAGAGCTGCTCTGCTTGAAGCACAGGTCCCGTCTCCTTGGCCTCCCACCTCTCACCATCCTTCCCCACTCACTAGGTTTACTGAAATGTCCTCTAAGTAGGCACTGAGGCAAAGTTAGAGTTCTGTGGAACAGAGTTTGAAAAGCAATGCACTGTGGCTTTCTGTAGGAACAATAGCACACACAGGTAGCCAGAGTTCATTCCCCTTCCATTGTGTCAGGCTTGAGAAACTTAACTGGCAGCCTACAGTTTGCCATATTTCTGGGTAACTGTTAAGTGTACCCACGCTCTCCATCACAGCACTACCAGCATCGTCTGCCAGAGCAGATGGACAGATTCCAGCGAAAAGTCATGTAAACTATCTCATAACATCCTTATTGTATGTCCTTCCAAAGTGTGCCTCTCAGGAGGGCATGTTTCAGCCAAAGTTTAAAGGTTTAATTTTTTAAGACAACAAAAGAGAACTCCAGGAAACCCTGTATTTTCTGGCCTATGGGAGGCTCATCGAATTTCCTCACCATTTTCTCCACTATAAAAATGTATTTGTCTGATGGTGTGCCAAGGCTTGGAACTGTAGCAATGATACTTGGTGGTCAAGGAGTCTAGCCAGGGATGACAGAGTTGTCTCTTTGGCTTGTCAGTGCTCAAAACCGTGTGGATTCAAGACCAGCTTCTCAGAACGGGACTCAAGATCAACTACTCAGAACCTCCTTTCGTGGCACCTTCTTTAAAGACTAGTTGACCCCACCAAACCTAGAAAAAGGCTTTAATTTGAATCGTCTTCACTTCCGAGCTGCTGCATGTACTTGATAACAGCCAAGAGCCCTCTTTCCACTTCTGGGCTGTTCTGTGCCAACTGAGCCCTAAAGCAGATTTGCCCATGCTCAGAGGCTCACTGAGACTCTCACAGAAACTGTTTCTTCAGCTTCTGACTCTAACTTCTCTTGCTACAGGGACTCAAAATTGATCCAACTCTAACTTCTCTTGCTATAAGGGCTCAAAATTGATCCAAATTATCTACCTCTTTACTATCTTACAATTTTCTTATGTCCCTCACCTTGTACCTTTACAGAAATGTCCTTTCTCTCTTGCCTAAAAAATGGAGAGAAAGGTCCTCATGAATGTCATTTCATGAAAATAGACCTAAGGGAAGATCGACTGCCAGGAACCCAGACCAATCTGTGCTTAGGCTCAAGGCTTGAGTGACCCTTGGCTAAGCCTAACACAGGTTGGTCTGGGGTCCTGGCAGCCAAGGATGCATACAGATGAGGAAACTGACCCCCATCTCATCACCAAGAGGCTTGCCCAAGGTCACGAAAGTCACACATCGGTGACAAAGCTGACATTAGAACGTATGTACCTTAATTCTCCATCTAAAGGGCATAAACTCTCTAAGAAAAGGTGACAGATATTCTTTAAAGGTCAAAATATCTTATTGTTTAAAAGAATTAAGTATAATCCATGACAAATGATGTATTTATCGAAGGAAAAAAATACTTGTTCTAGAGAGATTCTTTTTTCAGCCTGCTAGTGACTTTCATCTTTTATTATGAATTAACTCAAAGACATGTCCCTATACTTAAAATGCGTTAGCCATAAAAGTAGGAGAGGAGTAGGCTGAGTGACAGAATCTCTCCTAAAGCCTAAGCTGCGCAGGGGAAGGGATGGATGGACTGTGTGCATCTGTAGAGTGAAAATGAAAACAGCACATTTACAAGGCTTATGTAACAGCTTCTCAGAGGTTAAAAACTGCTCCCGGTGGCATTTTCTGAACTCATATAGTCAGCTCAGCTACTGCGGCTGTGGTTTTCACTTATGAGGGTCCTCAGAAAGGACTCAGTTATTATTGCTTGTACTTCAGAGCTAAATTATCCTGCAGTGCACCCAAGTCAGCAAAGCTGTTTTTTAACCAAATTGCAAACAATCACTTCCCACAGCAATTTTTCTGTGAGTTTCCCTGTCTGCATAGACAATGGGTTCCAGCTTCAACCCTTACGCATAAATATGGCAGTTACTGTTACAACAGACCAGCTCTCTGGCTGGAAGTCAGGAAGGCACTAATAATGAGGATATTGTGGTGTCCAGATTCAGGAGAAAAAAAGTGACAGCTTGAAATTACAGCAGAATAAAAATTGTGGAGAATCTGAATGGGCACAGGTCTTTTAGTGGAGGGCATCTTACAGGTCTCTCTATTTCCATTTATTTCTCAAAGAAGGCCTGGATGAGGAGGCGGCTGGAAGTGAAGGAAAAGTGGCATAAGACAAGGACAGGAAAAAGTAGACCCTGGATCTTTTCTTTTGTTTTGTTTTGTGTGGTATTAGTCCATGGAAGAACAAAATCCTGGACTCTGAGAATGACAAAAATTATTTACCTTCATATTACGTGACCACTTACCTAGTGAGACACACTTTATGCAAAGCCAATATTAGACTTCCCTTTAAAACAATAATGAAAACAATAATAATAATGCAGTGCCACACTGTGATTTATTGTCAGATGCTCCACTCACTCTGATCCTTTGCCCCTTCTCTGTTCAAAAGCACCAACCACCTTTTTTTATCTCTAAGAAAGAAAAGTTTCCTCATTATCTGAAGTGTAAATAATAGATGAAGATAAGCACAGAACCTGAAAGGCATGTGCTGCACCCAACATCTCCATCAGGTTATATCTGCTTCTACTCACCTCTGTATCCTATACACAGAGTAGGTGCTCAAGAAAATTTTGTTGCAAGGATCAATGAACCACACCTTTCTGTATGTACTGCCTTCTTGAACTTGGTTCGTCAATGCCTGACCTTTTTTCCAACTCACCAAGGCCATTTTGGCAATAGAGATTTGAGTGAGTGCTGGAGCAGGACAAGCTTAGTCAAGAAGTCTACACCATTGTGGTAAAAAATGGTTAGGGAGATCCTTTCTGGGAAATTTTAGGTTGTCAAACTGATATATCAATGAGGCAAGTAAATTCGCTGACAAGGAAAACATCTCATAATTAGCAGGATTCAAATCTGCATAGGGAGACACCACTGAATTTCTAGCTCATTGCCTTAACCACTCAGCCACAACTCATGGAGGCCATTTTAGGTCCCACACTTGTCCCTCAAAGTGCAGCGAACACAATGGCTGACTCAGTATCACATTAATATTCTAAAGGAACTTCAGCTCCAGCCATTATGCTGTCTATGTCAGAAAGTCTCCGCTGCTCAGACCACATCAAGGTGATCTTTCCCTCTGATCATGTAAACCACTCAATTGTGACTTATATGGCCTCATTTTATTATATAGATTTTCCGACATGTTTGCCAATTATATTATATATATCTTGCAAGAATGGACCGCATTTTTACATCTCTCTATGTCCTACTCAATATGCAAACTGTAGCAGGAAGACAGTAACTATTTGTAGACATCAATCAATGAAAATGCATGTTATCTCAGTATTCCTGTTAGATTTTAAATGCTGAATGGAACTTTGAGTTCTAAGCAGCAGTACTTGATAGAGCCCTAAAAGAAAAAAAAAATTGAAAATTGTTTTGCTCATCCTAACAGTTGTGGGGTCTGGTTAAAATGGTATTTGTGAAAAATATCACTAGTCAATATATATCAACATAAACCAGGGCCTAAGATAAATCTGGTTACAGGAAAGAAAAATTAACAAATATCAAAAATGTGGTCCTCAAAATGAATTTGATTTCTACCCAACTAATTGATCCATCAGGTATTAGGCACAATGGGTTTTTTTTTGTTGTTGTTGTTGTTTTTACTGTCTATACTTTATTTTATGTACATATTACCTAGAGGATGCATTTATGTCTCTTTCATCCAAAGCTTCCAAAAGGTGGCACCCATCATCATTGTCATCGACATCAACAATAACAACAACAACTATGCCAAATTATTTATTGTTCCTGGTGTGGGGCTGGGACATGCAAAAAGAAAAAGAGGCAACCCTGATTCCTCATCCCTTGAGAAGCTACACAGACAGCAATGCTGGTCGGAAAGCTCTTTACGAGGATCGACAATTAGCCAAATGTGAACCAAAACCTATCTTGTGACTGAAACATAGGGCACAAAGTTATGGAGTGGTTGGTGAAAAAAGTACTTATAGGAAATATGGGCACTAATTCCAACTTTGCCCGTAACCACTTGAGGGATATTATGCAAGACATTTAGAAGCCCTAGCCTCAGATTCTTAACTTTTAAAATATGAGAATTTGGACTACATAATCTCTGTGTTTCCTCCATGCTCAAATTTAAACAGAGGCCAGTTCTTTGCCAGGTATCACTCTTTGGGCTGCTGTTAACAGAAAAATGTAGTGATGAGAGTCCACACAGTAGATGCAGACACATCTGGATTCGAATTCTGGCTCCATCACTCACTAACTTGGGCAAAGCATTAATCTCAAGAAGCCTCAGTCTGCTAATATGTAAATAAGTCCAATGATTTTTTTAGGGATATTATGAAGATTGTTAAAAATAGCCAAGTTACCTGCACATACTTGGCACTCAGTAAATATGAAAATTGTTGTGATGATTTTTCCCTCTCAGGTTGAACGCATAAAGCAGACTTTCGGGATCCTTTAACAATGAACCTAAAAAGTCTGTTAGACTCAGAGGAGATTTGAAAGATTCTCAGATTCCTGGGTGTCTGATCCCTCATTCAGAGGATCAAGAATTTACCTGATGGCAGCTCAGGGACAAAATGTGGGGAAAATCTGTCACAACATTAAGCCCTCCCCAAATTTCTCCTGAGATATTTAACATCAAGATCCAGAAATGACTTGCCTTATACCAGTTTTTCACGTGCCATGAATCAAGGAACACCAGAAAGTCCCAGCTTCCTAGAATATCTTCCCAATAGTCTCCACAGTGTGTGAAATTTCACTATTAGAGATTTGCTTCTCAGATAAAGGCACAAAAAATTCTTTCCAGACTTCCTTTTTTAAAATACAGTTTCTTTGAAAACCAAACACCGCATGTCCTCACTTATAAGTGGGAGCTGAACAATGAGAACATATGGACACAGGGAGGGGAACAACACACACTGAGGCCTGTCAGGGGGTAAGGTTGGGGGAGAGGGAGCATTAGGAAAATCGCTAATGCATGCTGGGCTCAATACCTAGGTGATGGGTTGATAGGTACAACAAATCACCATGGCACACATTTACCTGTGTAACAAACCTGCATGTCTTGTACATGTACCCCAGAACTTAAAAATTAAAAATTAAATAAAATACAGTTTCTTTGGAGAATGGCAAGTGAACAAGCTATTGGCAATTAAGCAGACAGGGGTCATTACAGGATAAGAAGATTCAGGGAGAAAGAACAAGGGGAGACGTAATGATAAACTTTTCTAACATGCAGGTGCTATGTGTAGAAGGAGATATCTCATTGGAGATATTCATGGGAGGTGATTGGTGCCAAAGGACCCCTTCATACACAACTTCCTCGACTTTCCACCTGACGGGTTCCCAGTGTCCAGGCCACGTTGTCTGTGAGCATCTGTATCCCTAAATATTGTAGAAGTGTCTACCTGGCTTTCTTCATGGAACTCACACAGCTTTCTGTATATCTGGTCTGGGCTCTGTGCCATCACCTGCCAGGCCTTTCCAAAAAGACGTGAGAGAGGCCAAGGAGGATGGTAGGGACAGGAGGCTGACGGCCTGACAGAGAGGGCTAAATACTCATCAGAGGGTTCTGAATGCCACAGCTAATTAGAAAAGGCCAAAAGTTCCTCCACTAAAAGAGCATAGTTTATAACTCTAATAATTTATACATGGGCTCACTTTCCCTGAATAATTAGAGATTATTATCCAGCTAATTACAGTACATGGCATTAAAAGATCTGAAGTTTATTACCCCAATCTAGGAAATTACTTTGGCACGTGTTTTGAAAAGAAAAATGCTGGAAAAGGAGTTTAGGTCTTGCCAGGGTAATATACTGCAGTGGTTCCATGCTTCCTTCCCAGCATGAGATAGTTTATATTGTCATATAACCTACAGATGTCCTAAAATGTGAATTTCAACATCTCAACCCAAAAATGACTTTTCTCCCTAGGGAAAAAAATAGGGTTGCCAAATTTAGCAAATAAAATCATAAGGTGTTTTTCATTTGCTCAGTTAAATTTGAATTTTAGATATATATTAAATAATTTTAGTGTAAGTATGTCCCAAATTTTACAAGATATACTTCCACTAAAAAAATTATTCATTGTGTATCTGAAATTCAAATTTAATTCAGAGTCCTATATTTTATCTAACAGTCCTATCCCTGAGGGAGACCTGAAATACCAAATAATGCTGAAGACAGACAAAAGTGTAGGCTCAATGAACAGCATCTCAATGTCAAAAACTGGGGGATCAAACTTCATACAAAAATATTAATTATCAACAGGACAATGTTCAACATTGAGAGAAAAATGTCCATGGAAATTTTCAAATACGAGCCTTCACTTCCAATTCAAAATGGCTAAGGGTAAACTATACCATTACTATGTGGATATGATCTTTGCAGAGTCTTGACTGTTTCCACCAAGAATCTTTTCATATTCAACAAAGAGGGAAAGGGAAAAAAACGTATGAACTGCACTCTCTTGACATGGGAGCTCACATCCAAGTCCCACAACTACCCCACCTCACCTACTGATTCTTTTTAGGATAACATCCCTATTTATTTATATAAATTATTTCCAGCCCTCCCACTATTTTAGTGAGAACAGAATTTGACTGGCTGATGTTAAGATAGACATAGGGAGGAGTTAAGAGATAGAGAGGGGTACATGAAGTATTTTCTAATAAATAAAGATGAAAGTAGCTACCTTATTTTTTACTACAAAATTACTTTTAAAATTACTGGGACTAATACACTTGAAAAGAAATATAGTCCAATAAAGGACAAAACTATGGTATTGACCAAAAGTACACTAAAATTTCAAAGAACAACATTAGTGTGAGCTGTATGTAATCCAGGTAGTTTGAAGATCCCTTCATTCAGAAAATCAAGCACTGTATTAGTCAATTCTCACACTACTATAAAGAGCTTCCTGAGGCTGGGTAATCTGTAAGGAAAAGAGGTTTAATTGTGCTCAAGGTTCTGTGGGCTGTACAGGCTTCTGCTTCTGGGGATGCCTCGGGAACCTTACAATCATGGTGGGAGGTGAAGGGGAAGCAGGCCCATATTCACATGGCTGGCAGGAAAGAGAGAAGGGGGACATACTACCCACTTTCAAACAACCAGATCTCTTGAGAACTCTATCATGAGGACAGCAAGGTGGAAATCCAACCCCATGATTCAGTCAGCTCCCACCAGGCTCCTCATCTGATACAGTTTGGCTGTGTCCCTACCCAAATCTCAACTTGAATTGTATCTCCCACAATTCCCACATGCTATGGGAGGGACCCAGGGGGAGGTAACCAAATCATGGAGACTGGTCTTTCCCATGCTATTCTAATTATAGTGAATAAGTCTCATGAGATATTAGAGGTTTATCAGGGGTTTCCACTTTTGCTTCTTCCTCATTTTCTCTCGCTGCTGCCATGTAAGAAGTGCTTTTCACCTCCTGCCATCATTCTGAGGTCTCCCCACCCATGTAGAACTGTAAGTCCATTTAAACCTCTTTTTCATCCTAGTCTTAGGTATGTCTTTATCAGTGGCATGAAAATGGACTAATATAGTAAACTGGTACCAGTAGAGTGGGGTGCTGCTGAAAAGATACCCAAAAATGTGGAAGTGACTTTGGAACTGGGTAATAGGCAGAGGTTGGAATAGTTTGGAGGGCTCAGAAGAAGACAGGAAAATGTGAGAAAGCTTGGAACTTCTAGAGACTTGTTGAACGGCTTTCAGCAATATGCTAATAGTGATATGAACAATGAAATCCAGGCTGAGGTGGTCTCAGGTGGAGATGAGGAATTTGTTGGGAACTGGAGCAAAGGTGACTCTTGTTATGTGTAGCCAAGAGACTGGTGGCATTTCGCCCCTGTCCTGGAGATTTGTGGAACTTTGAACTTGAGAGAGATGATTTAGGGTATCTGGCGGAAGAAATTTCTAAGCAGCAAAGCATTCAAGAGGTGACTTGGGTGCTGCTAAAGGCTTTCAGTTTTATAAGGGAAGCAGAGCATAAAAGTTTGGAAAATTTGCAGCCTGACTATGTAATAGAAAAGAAAAACCCATTTTCTAGGGAGAAATTCAAGCCAGCTGCAGAAATTTGCACAAGTAGAAAGGACCCTAATGTTAATCCCCAGGAACTTGGGGAAAATGTCTCCAGGCCATGTCAGAGACCTTCACAGTAGCCCCTCCCATCACAGGCCTGAAGGCCCAGGAGGAAAAAGTGTGTTCGTGGGCCAGGCCCAGGGTTCCTGTGCTGGTGCAGCTGGTCCAGCCTTATGTCCCACCTGTGTCCCAGCTGCTCCAGCCTTGGCTGAAAGGGACCAACATATAGCTCAGGCTGTGGCTTCAGAGGGTGAAAGCTACAAGCCTTGGCAGCTTCCTTATGGTGTTGAGCCTGCAGGTGCACAGAAGTCAAGAATTGAGGTTTGGGAACCTCTGCCTAGATTTCAGAAGGTGTATAGAAACGCCTGGATGCCCAGGCAAAAGTTGTTGCAGGGGTGGGCCCTCACAGAGAACCTCTGCTAGGGCAACGTAGAAGAGAAATGTGGGGTCAGAGCCCCCACACAGAGTCCCTACTGGGGCACTGCCTAGTGGAGCTGTGAGAAGAGGGCTACCATCCTCCAGACCCCAGAATGGTAGATCCACCAACAGCTTGCATCATGGGCCTGGAAAAGCCACAGACATGCAACACCAGCCTTTGAAAATAGCCAGGAGGGATGCTGTACCCTGCAAAGCCACAGGGGCAGAGCTGCCCAAGACCCACCTCTTGCATCAGTGTGACCTAGATGTGAGACCTGGAGTCAAAGGAGATCATTTTGGAGCTTTAAATTTTGACTGCCCCACTGAATTCTGGACTTGCATGGGCCCTGTAACCCCTTTGTTTTGGCCAATTTCTCCCATCTGTATTTGGAACTCCTGTATTTACCCAATACCTGTACCCCCATTGTATCTAGGAAGTAACTAGCTTGCTTTTAATTTTACAGGCTCATAGGCAGAAGGGACTTGCCTTGTCTCAGATGGGACTTTGGACTGTGGACTTTTGGGTTAATGCTAAAATGAGTTAAGACTTTGGGGGACTGTTGTGAAGGCATGATTGGTTTTGAAATGTGAGGGCATGAGATTTGGAGGGGCCAGGGGCGGAATGATATAGTTTGGCTGTGTTCCCACCCAAATCTCAACTTCAGTTGTATCTCCCAGAATTCCCACATGTTGTGAGAGGGACCCAGGGGAAGGTAATTGAATCATGGGGCCAGTCTTTCCCATGCTATTCTTGTGATAGTGAATAAGTCTCACGAGATCTGATGGGTTTATCAGGGGTTTCTGCTTTTGCTTTTTCCTCACTTTTTCTTGCAGCTGCCATGTAAGAAGTGCCTTTTGCCTCCTGCCATGATTCTGAGGCCTCCCCAGCCGTGTGGAACTGTAAGTCCAGCTAAACTTCTTTATCATCCCATCTCAGGTATGTCTTCATCAGCAGCATGAAAATGGACTAATACATCCTCCAACACTGGGAATTACAAACCAATGTAAGATTTGGGTGAGGACACAGAGCCAAACCATACCAAGAGCCTACTGTTATACTAGGTAGTGTGCCCAGCTTTAGGGTTACAGCAGTAAACAAGACACGTAAGATCCTACTCTTGAGAGGCTTAGATTCAAGGGATGAGGTGGGGAGGCTGGGGAAGACAGATAATGTAGAAAATAAATAATAAAAGGACAAATAAAATAAGATTTTTTTAAGGCAGTATCTCGCAACTTTGACATGATCAGGGTTATGGGGACACTTAGGATATAGACAAGACTGATTCATGCTATAGCGGTTTCTCAGCAGTATCTCTACATTCAAGGTCCATGGTGTGGGTATCCCACATTCTCTTAGTCACCTCTACCACAGTTTTGCAGAATTCATTCAGTTTAGAGATCGACTCACCTAACGATCCTGTTTTCTTCCCAACCTGAGTGTTGTGTCAGTGCAGATGTGGAATACAGTCCCTTTCCATCTCTTTCTGTCGCTCTTGCTCTCTCTCTCTGCCTCTACCCCAATTCTGCCCTTTCTCCTCTGCCTCCAATCGCCCCCCGCCACCACACACACACACACAAACACAGCCTTTGTGTGTATGGCAGAGTTAACTAAAGGTTTGTGGGAGGGATATAAAGAGAGTTTATTTCACCACAACACAAACACCTAACACTGAAATTAGACATCTTTGCTCTGAACCGTCCTAGGGCACTCTCACATGGTGCCTCCTTTTTGGCCTCCCCATTCCAACAATGTTTTCTTCACAGCTAATGAAAAGCTTTTCATGTCTTCTGTTGTTTTACCCCCCACTAAACCATCACTTCAATGTCTCACTTTTTGTCGAAACATCTTATCAAGGTATTTCCCTAAACAGACAATTTCCTCCTTAAGAGAAAGTCTGATGCCAGCTGTTAAGATAATAATTTGTTTCAAGTAGCTACATGTAATAGTAAGAAATCTATATTTTCTCTAATTTTTCTCAGTTGTTGGGTATATGAATTGTTACACCATGAATTAACTTTGTGAATACTGAAAATCTGAATGAAACCAAGATACTTTCTTCTTGCAGTCAGTTTTCAAGATCCATTTTGTATCCCACAGACTATCTGCCTGTGCACAATAGGCCTCCAATAAATGTTTGATGAATTTAATTTAATGTAATACAACCTACATGAGCGCCATGGTGAGTGCAGAACAGACATATGACAGTGAGCCAGCACTAAAAAAAGGCAGCTAGTTTATTAACAAAAATTTGCCACCAGCCATACTTAGCAGATTATTTTTCATGCTGTTTCTTGATCTTATCATTAAAACATACTCATGAGTTCCCTTTTGAAACAAGCTCAGGTTAAGATATGTCTCTATTCTCTGAAATTTCACATTTAAAGATATATCACACAGATTGGCTCAAAGGAAATAGGTAATAGAGGTGATCAAGCCAGCATTTGCTAGGTTCATGCATTACCCATGTCTTCTCAATGTATAAAAATGACTGTATCTCCATACATGTATATGTTGTATAATGATCAAATATCATGGTAATTACCATATCCATCACAATAAACATTTATTGTTCTTTGTTGTGAAAACACTCAAAATCCTTTCTTCCAGCTACCTGAACTATGCAATGCATTATTGTTAGCTGTAGTCACTCTACCATGAAACAGAATACTCAAACTTATTCCTCTTATCTAACTACGCTTTCATTATACCTATTACCTCAATCTTCTCCCCATTCTTCCTAGTCTCTGGTCACCAGAAACATTGTACCTCATAAACATGTACAATTATTATGTATCAATAACAAATACGAAAAGATTACTTTATCACCACAACATCCTAATTGCCCTAGAACTTTCTGATTTTATGATGCTACCTTGCTTTCATTGTATCAGTTTAGCCTTTGTAATAATTTATTTAAAGATTGCTCCCCATCCAGAAAATTACATTATAGTCTATATTGACACCAGGAAATACTCCTACTAGAACTTTTAACTCCAGCCAAGCTACACATAGTTCAATCTCTGAGTTATTAATTACTGTGAGCTCACTGGACTTTGTATGAGCCATCTTTCATCCCCAGAGATGTCACTCCACTCTCTCTGCTTCCAAACCTCTATATATACTTCCATCCTAGCACTATGACATTATACTCTAACTCCTATTGCTACCTTCTCTCATTGTATTATGAGCTTTCTGGGGGTAGATGCAATATCATATTCATCTTTTTAGTTCTGCTGCCTAATACAATGCTTGAAAGAAGTCTTTTTGCTTCTCAACAAACATTTACGAATTAAACCTCTCCTTCCCACCCTAGGATAACGAACTTTTGGAAGAGATGGGAAAACCATGATTGCATTGGGAAGAAAATAAAATAAAACTTTACATCTCTGTTTAATGTCCATTGCATGCAAGATGAATTAAGTACTGTAATCTGTAAACTTGCCCTAATCTAATATCCAAACAGAATTCCTGATGTTTTGCTTAATACATGAATAGTCCAGTTTATCAGAGCAAAATAACATAACTTTTAGAATTTATCCCGGCAAAATGAGTGATTCAATGCTAAGTGTTTACTTAGTCTGTTCTTGGTCCTCCTGAGTTCTAAGAAGTTCTCTCTAATGAATGAATGGAGCTGGAGACAGGAAAAGCAATAAAACTGACAGGGACCTATATTTGATCTGCCTGTGCATCCTCTTTATGAAAATATGCTTAAGTGCTGGCAAAGCTGAAAGTCGAAAGAGGAACTGTTAATGAAAGACAACCGCCCTCTTCTAGAAACCAAAACATTTTAGAAGAAAAGGAGGACTTAGACCAGAGCTGTCAGGTAGACAGAGAAATGTAGATAATTCCGCATTGTATAAGCACATGAATACCATCTCAAGCCATTTTTTAGGGGAGGAGAGAAAGTCTTAAGAATCTGGAACAAATCACTGGCAAGGAGCAGATACTAATATATCAGTTGCTCTTGAAGATAGTCAACAGATGAATTTCTTTGAAGATATACCCATATTCAAAAAATAGTTGAAGATGAGTAAAAATTCTTCGAATCATCAAAGGACCATTATGAACCCAATCACTCTACTTTCAACATGTCTACATTCCCGCCTCTTGTTTGCCCATCCAAATACTACCCACTAGGCCAGTTCCAGTTTAAGTTTTACCTCTACCATCCAGACTCCCTCAAAATTAATCTAATGTGACACAAAGATTATTAGTTTTAGATTCAGACAAGCCTGAGTTATTGTCTCAGCTCCCCCATTTCACTTTAAAGTTGGGCTTCCTGATTCTGTGCACACCCAGGTATTATGCAGTACCTTTTATCTAATTCAGTGAGTGAGTGAACTTGATGTTCTCAGAATGCTCCTCCACCTGCAAATAAGACTGCCAAGTTTGCATCTTGGCACAACCTATTTCTCCAAGCATTAGTTTCCTGACCTGTTAAATGAGAATCACTATTATCTACTTCAGCGCTTTTTTGCTTATGTTTAAATGAGATAGCTCATGATAAACACCTGTCATTTGTAACGGCTCAGGAAAAACTTCCTGATTTAAAATGATTTTTTTTTTATTTGAAATCTTTGTTCTTCCCAGAAAGCAAGGGGCTGCAAAGCTTTCCATCTTGGTGACTCTGTTCCTTCCCAGATACTTAAATCTCTTTTATTATGATTATTATTATTATTATTACTGTTACTTTAAGTTCTAGGGTACATGTGCACAACATGCAGGTTTGTTACATAGGTATACATGTGTCATGTTGGTGTGCTGCACCCATTAACTTGTCATTTACATTAGGTATATCTCCTAATGCTATCCCTCCCCTCTCCCCCAACCCCATGACAGGCCCCGGTGTGTGGTATTCCCCACCTGGTGTCCAAGTGTTCTCATTGTTCAATTCCCACCTATGACTGAGAACATGCGGTGTTTGGTTTCCTGTCCTTGCAACAGTTTGCTGAGAATGATGGTTTCTACCTTCGTCCATGTCCCTATAAAGGACATGAACTCATCCTTTTTATGGTTGCATAGTATTCCATGGTGTATATGTGCCACATTTTCTTAATCCAGTCTATTATTGATAGACATTTGGGTTGGTTCCAAGTCTTTGCTATTGTGAATAGGGTCACAGTAAACATACATGTGCATGTGTATTTTTAGCAGCATAATTTATAATCCTTTGGGTATATACCCAGTAATGGGATGGCTGGGTCAAATGGTATTTCTAGTTCTAGATCCTTGAGGAATCACCACACTGTCTTTCACAATGGTTGAACTAGTTTACACAAACAGTATAAAATATTTAATAGTCAAAATATTACATGGCAACCCCTTATCTGTCTCAGAGATTCCTAAATATCTTAAAGATTTAGTAGTCAAAATATTATATAACAACCCCTCAGTTTAGAGATTGACTCACCTAATGATCTCCCTGTCTCAGAGATTCCCCCAATCTCCAAGTAATGTAGTAGGAAAATCAACACAAACCAACTGTGACCTGTGCCTAGGAGTTTATCAATTCCTCCATAGAAGACTAAGAAAGCATTTAGATTGCTGAAGGTGTTGAACTACTCTTTCTTGAGTGGATGCCCAATGGCTGGAGGAGCCTACCCTCTGCCTTGACAAAAGAGTGAGACCTCAGGTATAAAAGACATGCTTCATGAATAATAGCTGAAGTTCAAACACCCTTTAGACCTTTATGAAGGTTTCCTTCAGGTCATCCACCTGCTGGTACTGACTTCAGCCTTGTTCTCACTTCAACAGCAAAGGGCAATTTGGTAACTACAACGTTCAGAGTTGCCCCAAGAGAACAAAACAAGCTTAATTATAACAGCCTAATTTTTACCTCTTTATTTTGAAATAGTTTTAGACTTACAGAAGAGTTCCAAAAAGAGGAGAGAATTCCAATAAACCCTTCGCTCAATGATTAAAATGAAGAAAGTAACACCAATAAATACTATTAACTCAATTGTAGACTTTATTCAGATTCCATCAGCATTTCACTAATGTCCTTTTTGCATTCCAGGATCCAACTCAAGATCCACTTTGCATTTAGTTGTCATGTCTCCTTAGCCTCTACCACTCTGTGACTGTTCTTCAGTCTCTCATGACCTTGACACTCTTGAAAGAGTACCAGTTCTGGTCAGGTGTTTTTTAGAATATCCCTCAATTTTGTCTGATGGCTTCTGATAATCAGATTGTGGTTATCTGCCTTTAGAAGGAACACCATACAGAGGATGGGCATCCCTGATGCAGTGCATGATACCAAGATGAGTTGTTACTGCTGATATTCACTTTGATCGCTTTGTTAAAGTGGAATGTGCCTAGAAATTCCACTTTGGTAGAAAATTTATTGACAACTAATAAATATTTTTCCTTTGCTCTGAATAAATATTATGCAATCATCTTATTTCTCTACTGATTTTAGCATATACCGCTGGACCCTGATTGCAGCAATTATTAGAACTATAGTGTGCTAATAGTGATTTTCTATGTCCCTCATTCTTTCTTCATCTATTAACTGAAATTCTTTGGTAAGGAAGAATTGTCTCTATTTTTTACTCAATCATCAGTGACCTTATCTTTTTTTTTTTTTTTTTTTTGGAGACGGAGTCTATTCAAGCAATGCTTCTGCCTCAGCCTCCCGAGCAGCTGGAATTACAGGCGCCCGCCACCACACCCAGCTATTTTTTATTTTTAGTAGAGATGTGGTTTCACTGTGTTGGCCAGGCTGGTCTCGAACTCCTGACCTCATAATCCACCCACCTCGGACTCCCAAAGTGCTGAGATTACAAGTGTAAGCCACTGCACCCAACCATATTTATCTTATTCTTGAGCTGTAATCCAATACTGTTGTTTTCTAGGGGATACTGAGCCTTCTTAGATTAGTGGTGCTTCACCTACAGGAATTACTGTATTCAGGAAACCATGTACCCTTTCCAAATCTCATTGTTCCTTTTAGTGTAATCACATAGCACTTTGTATCTCTTTCTATTATAAAATATCTCAAATTGTATTAAGGTAATTCATTTACATTTCTATCTTTCCATCTAGATTTTACAAGGTCGGGAACTTTCACGTGTACTTTCATTCAAAAGATGTTCCTTGGGCATTTGCTCTTCAGTGGAGATACATGATGACTGAGACAGACCCAATGTCAGCTCTCAACTTCCTGATGCAATGCCCGAAACAGTAAACACATAGTATACTCTTTGTGTAAATGTTGGAAGAACTACCAGTAGAAGTGACTACAATGGAGATCACCTACAACTTCTTTGTCCACCCATATTTTGGCACTCCAGTGTATGGCTCAAGTCCTTATTAACCATATACAGAAAATCCATGGAAAACTATTATCTTCATCTTGTTTTCTATTACCATCTCTTAGATACCAAATCCACAGAATTATTTGTTTAGCAAATAAGTGTTAAATATATGAAGACTAATTCGAGCCGTGAGTCCCTAGAGACAGCATTATTTTCTGAGCCCTCTTTAATGTTTCCCTGAGGTATCCTGACTTTGATTATTCAGGAAAATCAGAAAACGTCCTGGGGAACAGCAATAATGGACTGTATCTGTTCATGTTTCTGTATAATCACTGTGTGGGGTCCACATAAACAAAGCTCAGTGTTTGTATGTTTCAAACAGGACAGATCCAAAATTAAGTACATAATGGGAAATATTAACTTTCCTTCAGAAGTCCAACAAAAATTTTCTATCTCAGAAGAGAAATGTGCTGCAGAAGTTACACAAGAAACAAATAATCAAACGACTTCATGAATTTCAAGTTACAGCGGATCACACCATGGCTTAGAGCAAAGATACTTTTTATGAAGGGCAGTATGTAAACTTTAAATGCAGCAGACTTTCAAACCCCTACCACTTTAGTACTGGTCACAAGAAAAAAATAAATCTGACTTCTAATGTCTCCATGAAATACTTCCAGGGTATCTGTACTTTAAGATCAGTCTTAAATTACACGTAGCATACCTACAACTACTGGCAGAGAATCATCTGCCAGTGTCTGAAATAAAATCCTAATTACACTCCAGTTCTCAAGGCTAGCTGATGTTTTTAAGGAAAAGGCTACACCATCTTTGTGTAGTGATTACTTTCCTCTGAGGAAATAACTTGTATGAACTCCATGAAGTTGCTTTGTCAGTGATACAGATTTGCTTACGGTGGGAACTTCACTTACACAAATAAGTTATTACACAGCACAGAATAGAAGGTATTTAAGTGTGGAATTAAGATCAAATGTATTAAAAATCTACTTATGTGCTTTGTACAAATGCATAATCTTAGGCGCCACCTCATATCTAAATGAGTATGTATTTTTAAAAACGGTGATTCCTTTGCATACCAATATTAGAGAACCACTGAATTTTAAACAAAACTCTAATGACTTTCATCTTTACCTGAAAATGGGGGCCAGACACAGTGGCTCATACCTGCAATCCCAGGACACCGGGAGGCTAAGGTGGGAAAGTTACTTGAGGCCAGGAGTTTGAGACCAGCCTGGGCAACATAGCAAGACCCCCATCTCTAATGAAATTAAAAAATTAGCCAGGCATGGTGGCACACACCTGTAGTCTTAGTTACTCAGGAGGCTAAAGTGGGAGGATCACTTGAACCCAGGAGTTCAAGGCTGCAATAAGCAATGCTCACACCACTACAATCCAGCCTGGGCAACATAGGGAGACCCTGTGTCTAAAAAAATTAAAAATCTAATAAATAAGTATTTTTAAAAATATAAGTATACGGGTATAAAGACAAGAAAATGATGCTGACAAATCATTCAAAACACTAGAGAAATTATTACTCATTTACATAATGTAGTAACAGTTGCTTCTGGCCAGGAAAGAAGGAATAACTGGAAGGAAGGAATAACTGGTATTAGATTTATCCTCCAGCTATAAACAATTGTAAAACTGGACAAAATACATACGACAACTGTCCTCATTCATTAGACAATGGGAAGCACAGGATCAAGTCCTTGAGAGAAGCAAAACTCTGGTTAAACCCATATTCATCTTGGATTTCTGCCTGGAAGCACTTTCCAGAATAAAAAAAAAAAAAATTGTGAGATAGGCATCAAGTAGAGAGTAGCTGTCTCACTGAATTGCAGAAGCAGACATCAGAGTTCATTCTTGCTGAGGTGACCAGATTTTGTGAGCCAAGATATTGGAATTGTAAAAGCTTTGTAAAATAGGGGCCTCTAAACACTGTGTAGAGGTTTTCCTCAGGTCCTTGGCTAAAAGATAGGCTGTGCATGTGTAGAATGAAATTCACACTGCTTAGCAGAGAGAGGCTTTTGAGAGAGTGAATTCTGAATGGAGATACCAAAGGTTGAAAAATGCTTGGATACATGGGCTGAGTCAGAATAGAGAGACTTCTCTGTGTATCTAGAACATCATTTGGGAGCCCAGAAGGACCATTCCTTAGGAGTAAAGACCACACCCTAGAATAAGCGTTATGCACTAAGACTAAGGACAACACAGAAATGAACTCACCCTAACAAAGCCTAAAACCAAGCCTGACGGAATCAAGGAGTTCCTCCAGTAATTTAATTGCCCACCAGAACAAAACTCAACATCCTTTAAAAGAAGATGGCATAATCCAGACTCCTTTCAATATATTATCCACAATGCACAGCATACTATGAAAAATACTAGACATGTAAAGTGACCCATAATTAAGAGACTAGAAGTTAAAAAAAAAGGGACCAAAGATAACCAAGATGTTAGAATTAGCAGAGAAGTGTAAAACGGCTATTAGAAATGTGTACAAGGATTTAAAGAAAAAGATAAGTATAATGAGCTAACAAGTAACCTAAACAAAGAAACCAAAGTTATTTTTAAAAAAGAACCAAATAAAAATTCTCAAATCAAAAATTTATTATTTGAAATGAAAATTTCTCCAAATAGCTTAAAGCAGATTACACAATGCAGAATAAAGAGTAAATAAACTCAAAAGTAAAGCAATAGAAATTGATTCCATTGAAAGAATAGAACAAACAGAGAGGAAACAAAAACTTTTTTCTAATTGCCAGAGCTTCAGTTACATTTGGAAAAATAGAAAGTGGTCTAACATACATGTAATCGGAATCTGTGAAGGAGGGGAGAAAAAAATGAGGTAGAAAAGCTATTTGAACAAATTATAGTTGAAAATGTCACAAATCTGGTAACAGAAATCAATCTACAGATCCAAAACATTTGGCAAAATTCAAACAAAATAAACGTGAAAAAAAACCCTACCTGGATACATCATAGCCAAGTTGTCAAAACCCAAAAATAAAAAGAAAATCTTCAAAGCAGTCAGAACACTGGCACATTATGTATAGAGGAACAATGATAAGAAGAAGTTACCTTTCATCAAATACAATGGAGGGAAAAGAAAATGGAATGACTTCTTTAAAGTATTGAAAAATGTTAATTAAGAGTTTTAGATCTGGCAAAATAGCCTTCTAAAAAAAGGGTTAATAAATACATTTTCAGATAAACAAGAGCTGAAATAATTTGTTGCCAATTCATCTACACTACAGGAAATGCTAAAGTCAAATTAGAGACTTCAAACTAAACTACTTTCTCTTCAAACTAAAGAGAAATAATACAAATGACTCAGATCTACAGAACAGTGCCAGAAATGGCAAATACATGGGTAAATAAAAAACTATATTTTTTTCTCTTAAGGTTTTATAAAGCAAAAATAACATTGTACTATGCAGAATTTTTAACATATGTAGAAATAAAATCTATGACAACAATAAGACTGTATAGAAATAAATAGAATATATCATTGTAAGGTTCCTGCATTTTTACATAATTGTGGTAAAATATACATAAGATTTACCATGTTAACTATTTTTAAGTGTACAGTTCTATGGCATTAAGTATCTTTATGTTGTTGTGCAGTCATCACCATCATTTATTTCTAGTACTTTTTTCTTCTTTCCAAACTGAAACTCTGTACCCAGTAAATGCTACCTCATTTCCCCTTTCCTATAACGCCTCACAACTATTATGCTTCTTTCTGTTTCTATGCTACTTCATATAACTGAAATCATGCAGTATCTGTCTTTTTGTGACAGACTTATTTCACCTAGCATAATGTCCTCAATGTTCATCTATGTTGTAGCATGCATTTGAATGTCCTTCCTTTCTAAGGCTGAATAATATCCCACCGTATATGTATATCACATTCTGTTTTTCCATTCATCTGTCAGTGGACACTTGAGTTGCTTTCACCTTTTGGCTATTGTGAATAATGCTGCTACTAACACAGGTGTACAAGTATCTCTTCAAGTTCTTGCTTTCCTTTCTTTTGGATATATACCCAAAAGTGAAGAGGAATACTCCTTAATGATAAAAGGTGCGATGATGTGCTTAACAAGAGGGTTTCAAAATACATAAAGCAAACACTTAACAGGACCAAACAGAAAAACAAACAAATCCACAATCACAGTTGGAAATTTACTGACAGAATAAGTGAGAAAAAATTCAATAAAGATATAAAATATTTGAACAAAATTATTAACCAACTTGACCAAATTAATATCTAACCCCACAAGTGTAAAGTAAATATTCTTTCAAGTGTACATAGGATGTTCACCAAGATAGGCTTTATTTCATACTATTAAAGAAGTCTCAGCAGATTTCAAAAGATTAAAATCTTATAAAATATATTCTCTGAGCCCGACAGAATTAGAAACCAGTAAAAATGATAACAAAAATATCAAATATATGAAAATTAAGCAACATACTTTTAAATAAACCTTAATTTGAAGAAGTCACAAGGCAAATTTTAAGATACTGTAAACTGAATTACTATAACAATATAGTCTAACAAAATGTGTGAGGTACATTTAGAGTAATGCTTACAGGGAGCAATATATAGGTTGAAATTCTTGTTTTAAAAAAGAAGGAATTTTAAAATTAATTACCTAAGATCTTACCATAAGAAGAAGAAAAAAATCAAATATAAAGTAAGTAGAAGAAATAATAAAGAACAGAAATTAGTAAAATAGAAGATAGGCAAATTGTAGAGAAAAGCAGCAAAGCTAAAAATGCCTTCTTTAAAAGATTAATAACATTGAAAAGCTCCAGCAAAAATAATCAAGAAAAAATGAGAGAAAGCACCAATTTTCAATTAGAGAAAGAAAGAGAAACTAATACTCTAGACACTATAAAGTGGGGATCAAACCATGGTCCATGGGTCAAATCTAGTCTCCACCTGTTTTTGTACATCCTGCAAGCCAAGAATGTTTTTTACATTTTTTAATAACTGAGAAAAATATCAAAAGAAAAATAATATTGTATGAAATATGAAAATTATATGAAATTTAAATTTTAGGATCCACAAGTAAAGTTTCATTGGAACACAGCCATGCTCATTCATTTACATATTATCTGCGGCAGCTTTCACATGACAACAGAGGAAGTGAATAATTGTAACAGAGACTGTGTGGCTCATAAAGCTTAAAAGATGTACTATCTGGCCCTTTACAGAAAAAGGTTTGCCAAGCCCTACTAGAAACATTAAAAGAATAATGCTTTAATGTTTAAGGATATTTCCTTATCCTTTAGTGATACTACTAAAAACTTAATGCCGATAAATTTAACAATTTAGGTGAAATAAACACATCTTTGGAAAGACACAACAACTACCAAAACTAAAACGAACAAAAAACATGAATACCTATCAGCTATTGAATTTAGAATTTAAAACTTTCTCTCCAAAAAAACATTTTCAGGCCCAACCTGTTCTATATACTGTATTTAATTCCAGATGGATTGCAGACCTAAATGTGAAGCGTAAAATAAACAATAAAAATAGCATCAATGATAGTTTGGGGTTGAAAAAGGCTTTTTAACCAGGGTATTTTAAAAGTATATGTCATAAGGGATGACATTGATAAACTGGACTTTATTCAAATTAAAAACTTCTGCTCATCAGAAGACGCCATTAAGAGAGTGACAAGGCAAGCCCCAGATGAGAGAAGATATTTGCAACACGTATCACTGGCAAAGTGTTCTTATCTCAAATGCAAACAGAACTCCTACAAATCAATAAGGAATTTTTTTTTAATGAGCAAAAGAATTGGTCACTTTAAAAAAGAGGAAAAGTCAATAAACACATGAAAATTGCTCACTATCATTACTATCATTATTTATCAGGGAAACCCAAATTAAAACCACAGGGATAAACATCTGTTGTTTGCAGTTTAACATCTATCCTTTGTCCTTCTGGGAGTACCACATTTCCTTTATAAAACTACCTTTTTTCCATGCTCAGCTGTGTAGCTTGGGTGGGATCCAACTCAACCTCAACACTAGGGATGGAATTTGATTGACCCAAGCTGATTAACATATCCATTTCCCACGCTAAAATGTTTGGTATGAAATGAAACTCAGTCAGAACCAGTGAAACATGAAAATATGTTGCTGCAGCTTCAGGTAAAGTAAAACCTCTTCCCTCTGCAACTAGAAATATCAGAAGAGACTTTTTCATTTTTCCTCTATATGACAGAAAATAACAATCTGCCATCTAGAACTATTACAATCAAAAGAGAAGACCCTAGAGCTTCAAGAGGAACAGAGAACAGAGCACAGCAGAGCAGATGGGGAAAGTAGGTGGGATGGGAGATAAAATAAAACTTTTCCTTGGTGCCACTATTAAGTGCATCAGGCCGGGCGCGGTGGCTCATGCCAGTAATTGCAACATTTTGGAAGTCCGAGGCAGGCACATCACTTGAGGTCAGGAGCTCAAGACCAGCCTGGCCAACGTGGTCTCTACTAAAATACAAAAATTAGCCGGGCATGGTGGCGGGCACCTGAAGTCCCAGCTACTCGGGAGGCTGAGGCAGTAGAGTTGCTTGAGCCCGGGAGGCAGAGGTTGTAGTGAGCTGAGATCATGCTACTGTACTCCTGCCTGGGTGACAGAGCGAGACTCTGTCTCAAAAAAAAAAAAAAGAAGGTGGATCAAATCTCACCTGCAGGCAATGCAAAATCAAAACCACAATGCAGTACCACCTCACTCCTGCAAGAATGGCCATAATCAAAAAATTATAAAACAATGGATGTTGGCACCAATGAGGTGATCAGGGAACTGCTGGTGGGAATATAAACTAGTACAGCCACTATGAAAAACAGTGTGGAGATTCCCTGAAGAACTAAAAGTAGCACTACCATTTGTTCCAGCAATCCCACTACTGGGTATCTACCCAGAGGAAGAGAAGTCATCATGTGAAAAAGATACTTGCACATTCATGTTTATAGCAGCACAGTCTGCAATTGCAAAATCATGGAACCAACCCAAATGCCCATCAACTAATGAGTGGATAAAGAAACTGTGGTATATATACACAATGGAACACTACTCAGCCATAAAAAGGAATGAATTAACAGCATTTGCAGTGATCTGGATGAGATTGGAGACTATTATTCTAAGTAACTCAGGAATGGAAAACAAAACACTGTATGTTCTCACTGATATGTGGGAGCTAAGTGATGAGGACGCAAAGCCACAAGAATGATATAATGGACTTTGGGGTCTTCAGGGGAGGGTGGGAGAGGGGCAAGGGATAAAAGATTACAAATAGGGTACAGTGTATACTGTTCGAGTGATGGATGCACCAAAATATCACAAAGCATCACTAAAGAACTTACTTGTGTAACCAAATACCACCTGTACACCAATAACCTATGAAAAAATAAGAAGAGAGGGGAGAAGAGGGAAGGGGAGAGGAGGGGAGGGGAGGGGAGATCTCACCTGGAGCTACTCCTACCCCTGATCTTTTCAGATATGTCAGCCAATAAATTTCCCATATTACATAAGCCATTTTGATTTGAATTTCCATGACTGTGATGTACAGTCCTAATTTGTGATATTGTTAACAGGTTTTAGTGCATCTTAATGTACCAGAGAACATACTAGGTGCACTACATTTATGATATCTAAACTTCAAAATACTAAGATACGTATTACGACCTACATCATACAGATGAGTTAACCAAGATACAGAGATGCAGAGTGGTCAGAAATTGACATTCAAAACATGTAGCTGGGTCTTACTCCATAAATCCTTTAATTCAAGAAAGCCCTTGCCAACGAATCAGTAGAAAAGACATCAGCATTTGAGTTGCCTAAGCATGGACTTGGGGAGGTTAACAGTCGTATCATTTCTTTCGACATAATATCTAGGAAACACTTAATAGCATTTTATTATAATTTCAAGGTAAACAGCAAAGAATGAAGAGTTTATCTTTAAAAAAAAAAAGTACTTGGTAGAATATTTTTTTCCTTCCTTTCAAACTTTATAAGATAAAAACAGCCCAAGGGAAGAAGCAGACTAGAATTGTTGTTCTGCTTTCATGGCTCAAGGAGAGGCATGATCTACCCCACAATCCACTTAATATAAAAGGCACAGATAGCAGAGACATAAATCACAGGCTTCTCCTGGCTGCCCTAACTGCAGGACGGGAGGACAAGAACCCTGCGGCCCCAGCAGGACCCAGCACTTCCATGTCACTTGTTTACTTTTATCTGCAAGTCCCTCACAAGCCTTCTGTTAATACTGCCTTTTAATGGCCCTAAGTCACTTCTCAACTGGAGATGTTCTACAGTGGCCTAGGAAAAACTATTTTAGTGCTCCTTTTGTTAGGAGGGGTCAGGGAAAAAGAAAAGATGAGCTTTTCCTTAAAGATTCTGACTACAGCAAGTGAAGCAGTCTCTGGTGGGTTAATTAAAATAGGAAGCTAAACAATACGACGTGTTTCACCGCAGAGTTTTCCCAAGTAGCAGATTGGCACCACCGAGATCTTTTTAAATATTAATAACTTTTATTTCCCAATTATAAAAATAGTGATTTTTATTAAAAAATTTGAAAATACAAACAAGCAATGAAAAGTAAAAAGTGTAAACCCCTATAATATCTCTAATCAAAAATTCAGTAGTTTTCTCTATTTATATATAATATATAGATTATATTATATAAATAATATAGATTGTATTTACATGTAAATATCTAGAGATCTAGATATTTATATATCTATATAGATTATATAATCAATATTGTATTATAGATTATATATATAATATAGATTAATCTGTATGTATACACATTTTCTTGCTTTTTCAACAAAAAAGAATTACACAGTTTTACAAGCTCTTTGCATTGCTTAGCACCTCTCAATAGTCTTTTACATGATATTAATATAAATGTAGGTTGTCCATTACATATATTTTATGATGATAAAACTCAACCAATCCTGTTTTGTTGGACATTCATAGTATTTCCAAATTTTAAACATTTTATTTCTATCCTTGTCAGATTATTCCCATTGGATAAATGCCTAGAAATAAAATTTCTGGGTCAAAAAATGTACATTTTTAAGACTTTGGTATGTATTACTATTTACTCTTCCGAAAACTTGTACAAATTCACATTTATAAACTCAATCTTGAAGTCTTATCCAGTAGTTCACCTAGCCATTTACTGCTCTAAACAACCCTTATCCATCAGGGGTCCTCTGTAGCTTGCCTTAATTCTTTTATTTATATATATATATATACTTTATGTTCTAGGGTACATGTGCACAACGTGCAGGTTTGTTACATATGAATACTATGCAACCATAAAAAAGGATGAGTTCATGTCCTTTTTAGGGACATGGATACAGCTGGAAACCATCATTCTCAGCAAACTATTGCCTTAATTCTTAATAGAAGCGGTGAAGGTGAGGGTGGATGTTTTATAGACCATTTCTTTTTTGATGAACTTGACTATCGGAACCCACATACACCAGGGAATGTCTCTATATTCTATGCTCCTCTCAGAAAGGGGAAACCCATGTTTATTCAACACCTGTAAGTACAAAATATGGCTAGAACACAATAGATCCCCAACAAATATTTATGAATGAATGAATGCAGAACAGCTGGGATTTAACCCAGATCTATCCTACTCTAAGGCCATTATTGTAGGCATGTCATGGGATTCCTGCCTGACTGAGTTCCCATTCTGGAAATGGCCTGTCATACACAGCGGGAGCACCACATCTAAGTGGGCCAACCAAATTATTTCCTGGGAATTTGAATTGGAGACATCAATTTCAGGAAGCTACAGAGGTCCACCAAGTCCTGCTGCTGACATCCCCAAAGCTGCCCAATTTCACTGGCTTTTTGGCTTTCTTCAGTCTCATAAAATAGTCTGGCATCTTCTTTTTTTTTTTTTTTTTTTGACTTAAACTAGCCTGCATCTGTTTTTATTGCTTGTAACCAATGAACTTGAAGTATTATCCATAGACTTTTATCTTAGTTCATGTAACTGCAGGTGACAGCAAGGCCTTATGAAAAGAAAATTAACTCCTCTCACAAAACATCCGGAGCCTCTGTTATGCAGACCT
Organism: Theropithecus gelada; assembly: GCF_003255815.1. NCBI lineage: Eukaryota > Metazoa > Chordata > Mammalia > Primates > Cercopithecidae > Theropithecus > Theropithecus gelada. The sequence continues at coordinate 100,830,385 of NC_037682.1, read as the reverse complement.
ACCTCAGAAATAGGGACCAGTTGCTTGTGGCAGACTGCTGATAGCAAGGTTCCAGATGTCTTGTTACCAGAAATTCCATGAAAACGTGGGCATAAATTTCAGACATCTCAGAGGACTGTGCCTTCATTGTTCTTTCTCCATATGTTACAGAAGAACAGTCTGTGTAGCTCTGGATGTGTGGAAAGCTGCAACAGTGGCTAAATGAATTTTCCTATCATAGAACCTGGAGAAAGTTAAACTATTTCTTTGAAACACTGTAGGTAGAACTCACACCTTCTGGAAACTAATTATGAGAACTAGAAGTCCTTGAATAAACCTGCCAAAAGTGAAAAGTCTTGGGCTATTACTCCTTTTAAATGTTTTATGATTTTTTTAATGGCTGCAGGTTTATAGAGAATGTAGTTGAAACCATTGGAAACTGAAGAGAATCATTTAGACTTAAAAAAAAAAAAAAAGCTATCTCAGTGATCAAATCCATCTAATACAGATTCTTTCTTCAAAACATTTTTTGGATATGTCCTTTTTCTCTTTTCCATTAGCATTTCCCAAGTCCAGCCTATATCGCTTGCTCCCCAAATTAAGGTTTCAGTTTCTACTCTCCAGAGTCTTCCATTTCCACGTCCATCATTCACAATTGTGCCAGGCCAATCTTTCAAAAATACTGATTTTTCAGGCCTCTTTCTTGTTCAGAAATCTACTAGTGAGAGCCTGGTGTATGGTGGGAAATGCCTAGGCTTTGGAGCCAAGAACAAGAGTTTAAATCCTGCTCTGCCAATTATCAGCTATTTGAATCTACATAAATAATTTAACATCTCTGAACCTCAGTATATTCCTCTGTAAATTGAGGATCACAAATACCTTGAAGGTTATTATAAATAAATGGTGTATTTTTTGCAAAGTGCCTGGCTTTCAGAAAACACTCAATAAATGTTGTACCACTTTACCTAACTCTCTATTAAGCTTAAAATCTTACAAAACTATTCTACACCTCCGCTTCCTGGCCCAGCAAGGCTATCCATAAGCTGGTTCCACCCTCCATGTCCAACCATGTACTCTTCTAAATGAATTCTGCGCATGAATTTACACCTAGACTTCATCCCCACTTTGCCCCCATTGCCACCTCTCTCCCTTTGTTTATGTCCTACATGTATTCCCCCAATCCACATTGGACTTGCTCCTTTCCATGCCACAAATCCTATAAAATCCAGTCTCTCCTTCTCCAGGCTCCTTGGTCACAAAAATTTCACCATTTTCCAAATTACGCAGTAGGTACAAATTTCCCAGGACACAAACTCAGCTGTCTAGAAATGTAGTTTCCTTTTTTTAATTGAATGTGATTTCTAGCTCAAGCCCCCATTTCAAGTAGAGATAGCAATTTAATCTTAGTCACATTCAATTTTTCTTGTTCAGATCAAAGCTTTCTCTGTCAGTTCTGGATTTTTAGTTTCCTCTTCTTCCAATGATTTCATCTAAATCCCAGGAAAGCTTAGAGAATATTTAGGTTTGGGTATGACTTTGGCACTGTCCACTCTCCCTGCTGACACCTGCTGAGATGGGCATCCTCCTGATATGGTTTGGATATTTGTCCCCTCTAAATGTCATGTTGAAATGTCATTCCCAGTGTTGGAGTGGGACCTGGTAGGAGGTGATTGGATCATGAGGACAGACCCCTTATGAATGGCCTAGCACCATCCCTTAGGTGATAAGTGAGTTCTTGCTCAGTTAGTTTGCGTGAGCTCAGGTTGTTTAAAAGAGTCTGGGACCTCCCCCTCTCCTCTCTCTTTCTTACTCCCACCCTCGCCATGTGACATGCCTGCTCTTGCTTCACCTTCTGCCATGAGCAAAAGCTCCCTGAGGCCCTTACCAGAGGCTGAGCAGATCTAAGCATCATACATCCTGTACAGTCTACAGAACTGTGAGCCAATTAAACATCTTTTCTTTATAAATGACCCAGTCTCAGGTACTTCTTGATAGCAATGCAAAAATGGACTGCCACATCCCCACTGACCACTCATCAGCAACTTTCCTCATTTACATCTGCCATCTGCTTTGAGGCTTTGGTCCATGTAATCTCTGGTTCTAAAGACTAACCCAGCATCTTCTTTTGTATCTTGTCTTTAAGCCTGGTCAGGAACGCTGGAAAATACGTCTCTAGGGTGGTAGAAAACTGAATGACGCTATTTCAGGCCTCTTTGTCTAGATACCCCACACAGTCATCTCTTCACTAATGTCTTCTAACTCTGCTAAGATTGATGATTTCCTAAGACTCCAAACAGAGAAGCAACATCCAGCTCCCTTCTGTTCTCAGGTTCTCCAATCTACCTGGTGACTCTATTGTCCTCAATCAGGCGGGGCTCAGTTCAGGGTATATTACTTCCTGTCAGATACCCACACCAGTTTCTAACTCTATTGTGTTCTCATCAATTCTCTTGTCTTCTCTCAGGAAGAATGTGTATCTTCTCATTTGGAAAAGCTGGCTCTGACAGAGTCTTAGTCTTCCAATTCCAATTTCTAAGTCTGAGTCCTTCGGGGTTTTGACTTTTGAGATTGAAAAAAAAATTTTTGGTTTTATCTACTCAGTCTACCTCGAGTTTAAAAATTCTGCTATGGACACAAAAGTTGAATATTGCCATATCTCTTCCCTAAAGCTGTAAGCCCAGGCTGCCCTAGCTGCCACCTAAAACAAATGGACATGTTACAATACAGAGAGAAATATCAGAAACAAAAACTCATGCACACAAAATAAATGAAAGACTTAAGTGAAGAAAAAAGGATTAGGAACAAAAAGAATATTGGCTTATATCAAATATCACCCCTCCCACATTTGTCTGGAGCCCTCTCCTCCCCATTTCACTTATTTCCTTCTTTACCTGGCTAATTTCTATAAACCTCTTAGTTCTCTGTTTGGAGATCACTTTCTTTGAAATGTTTTCCTCCTGCTCTAGCCATCTCCATTTCAATCCCAAAATTAGGTAAAGTTCTCATCCTATGTGTTCACTGGCAGAATTTTAAGATGACCCTCAATGACCCTCTCCCATGTATATTTCTCTCCCCTATGAATATGATGGGATAACACCATTATGATTATACTATGTGGCAAAAGGGATATTGTCAATGTAATTACAGTTACTAATCAGTTGATTTTGAGTTAACAGAAGATAAATTATCTATGTGGGCCTGGCCTAAACACATGAGCCTTTTAAAAGCAGAGTTTTCTCTACCTGGTTGCAGAAGAGAAAGTAAAAAACTTGAAGCATGAAGGAGGTTTGATGGGCTATTCCTGGATTGAGGATGCATGGAGACACATGGAAAAGACCTTATACAGGCCTCCAGAAGATGAAAGAAAATTACACCCAACACCCAGCAAGAAAATATGTACTTCAATTCTACCACAACCTCAAGAAAATAAATTCTGCCCCCAACCAGTGAGTTTGGAAGAGAACCTCAAGCCCCAGATGAGATACAGTCTGGCTGACATGTTGATTTCAGCCCCGTGAGACCATGAGCAGAAAACATAGAGATGCCATGCCCAGACTTCAGACCTATAGAAACTAAAAGATAATAAATTTGTATTGTTTTAAGCCACTAAATTTGTGGTAATCTGTCATAATTTGTCACACAGTAATATAAAGTTAATACTCTCAGAGCACCTTATGGTTAACCCTGTTACCAGACTGTATCATGATTGCCTTTCACTTTCTATCTTCCCCAGAAAGACTGAGAGCCTTGGAGAGTAGGCTGTACCTGGTTCACATTTACATTAAAGTAATATTATTTGAGTTAAATTAATTGTGGATTAAATGAGCAATTATTATAAAAACAGAAGAATGCATAGCACACGTTTTAACTGTGATTATTGTTGCTGCTTAACAGTACCTAAAACAGTGGGTAAGACACAGTATAAGCACAACAAATGGTCAAATAACTGGATGACCACATTCACCTCAAATGAACTCCCAAAGCATTTACAGTCAATACCATAGAACTTCTTTGGTACAGACTGGATTCAGAAAGCAGAAAATAATCAGATGAAAATGGGTTGCTATTCCATGCAAAGGGATAAAAATGAAATAAAGGTGACTTAACAGGCCTGAGCAACAGTCAACAGATCAATTTGGCTAGAAAAGTAGGCTCCTACAAAGGATAAATATAAGATTGAGTTGGGAAGGTGTTTGGTCATATCATGGAAGACACTGAAAGCCATTGAAGACTAGATAATTTCACTTACAAATTATTTCACTTAGAAAATGGGGAGCCAATGATAGCTTACAAAGGATATTGGCATTGTAAACGTAATGTTTTAGGGAAATTATGATATAATAATCTTTTGGATAGATTGGGGAAGGCATATTTCGAAGGAAGAGAACCAGTTAAGAAGCCTTCACAGTGGTAAGATATTAGAGCCTACATTTTAATGAGGATCAGGGACATAAAGAATGCCAAAGGAGGACTAATTGAAAAAAGCAGTATTACAGAACTGCTGCCCCATCTACCAAGCAAGTAATGGACAAAAATATAAATTAAAGTCAATAGAATGTTCTCCTCCAAAGGCAGGGATTCTTAACAGAAAAGCCATTTTTTCAGCTTTTACATTTTTGAAGTAAATTGTAATAAAAATGAATCTGCATATAATTGGACTGTCCCAGAAACCACATCCTTTCAATAACAATGCAGGGAGGGGAGCTTCCTAAGTTGATGGTCGATGATGTTTCCTACATGAGGGCAAGATGCTGTGAACTAATTCCACTGTCTGCACACTTGGGGTAGTATTACCTCTAGAGAAAAATCTACATAGGCCTCAGCTAGCTTATCCCAGAAATATTAGTTCTTCAAATCAAGGTAAGGATTCTGGAAACAGAGCAATCCTTTCTTGCCTGGGTAGACAAGAATGTATATGGACATACACTGGCACTCTGTTCCATATTCCATTTGGAACCTGAAACAAAAACATCCCCTGACATGTACTCTGCATCCCAACTCCATCCATCCCTTGAGCACTTAAGCAACATCAATGGGTGCTTCATTTGGAAAGCTGAGGTCAGCTTTGTGTCCCTTCCATCCTTGACTACTGCCCCAAATTGCCAACCATCCAATCATTTATGCCTTCCTACTGTTTCATTCTCATACTGCCCTGTGCTATCTTCATTCTAATTGCAACCATAATATTCCAATCTTCTTCTAGTCTCCCTCTCCTCCTAAGAATCTCTCCTGTATTCCACAATATTCTCAGTCTCTTCATAGACTATTCCCTCTCCATTATTCCTCAGCTGAAGGCTATGTTGTCCACAGAAGCACAGCTGCTTCAATAGTCTACTACACCTCAGCTGTCTACCATGCCACTCCCTGAACTTTTTCCTCCATTGCACTCCTGAACATCAACATTTCTTATTTTTCCTGCAGCTGACCTTTGACTTTACTAAGACATCCAGGCCATTTAACCCTCACTTTCTCCCAAATTCTCAGCTTCACATCCTTCCCTAGCCAGCTTAGACATCATTATCCAACATTTAAACCACTCTTTGGCTAATACTTGGTATAATCTGACCTCTTTATTCTCTCACTGTGCCCACCCATTAAATCTCTTATCCTGGAACAATCCAGTGTTAGACTTTTGTGTTGGAAAGCAGAAGGATCATTCCCACCGTAGGAGGGTGCTTAGGGCTACTGGGCAATACTTTTTTCTTCTACAGTTAGCTCTTACTTTCTGTTCCCAAAATGGCTCTACTAGAATGTATAGTTCCATACTTTTACTGGGCTATTTCTCAATTATCTTTTGAAGCTATTACGAGCAGAAACTGATTTTGGGCTTTATATCCTCAGAGCCTCCCATAGCCTAGGTCATGGTTACCCCCTAAAACATTTTGCCTAAATGTATTAAAAACTTTTTAAGGCTTTTTTTAAATTCTGAGACTTAGTAACTATGAGGCATTGTCTTTAGGCACTTCCTTTGCCCAGACTTGGAATTCTTTCTCTAATCCTAATTCTACATTCAGAAAAGGTCCTGCTGGGCAGCAGTAAAGCCACTACAAATGCTCAGAAATTTCAGAGACACTCCTGCCAGTTGGAGTTTCTGTGCACATGATGGTTGAGAGGATCAAATGAGACATGCATGAGAATAGAAGTATATGCCTTATAACAAGTGTGTTAGTTTTCATCCTCATAAATGTGCCCACCAATTCCAAGAATGTCAGAATCAAACTGGAGGTGATTCTTTTCTTATTTGCTTCTGTCTGATAAAAGCATTCTGGTTTTAACTACTAAAGCTGAGAGTGTATATTAAATTGTCTGTTGAGAAATAAGCTATATAAAGCTTAAATTTTTCTTTAGAGAGAAAATGTAAAATCTAATGACCCACTATTTACAATTCTGTTCGCTGAAAGATGGGGTAGTATTGTGAAACAAACAAACAAAGAAAACTCAACTCAACAGTCAAAAGATGGGTTTGAGTCCTAACTGGGACTATGGACAATTGACTTAATCTCTCCGTATTTGAATTTCCCCCTTTCAAGGGCGAAATTCAAATACTGACTAGTATGGCAGACGTACTGATCAGTTGGAACCAATACTTGCTATAATGCTGGAGCAGATCCTGGTAGCTCCCTACTATGCCAGACATTAACTGGTTGTTTGTTAAATCCTGGGGAGATCCCTGGGGGTCAGAAAGAAGGGACCAGAGAAGAGGAAAGGGAATGCTTGAGAGGTTCCAGGCAGTGGCTATTTACCAAAGGTTCTAAAGTATTTTAATGTTTTAATAAAACATATGAGATAGAGCTGGGGTCAGAGCAAAATAGTAGCATAGAAAGCTCCACTAGTCATCCTCTCCACAAAGATATCAATTTAACAACTATCTACACACAAAAATAAAAGCACCTCCATAAGAAGCAAAAATCAGGTGAGCACTCACGGTGCCTTGTTTTAACATCATATCACTGAAAGAGACACTAAAGAGGTAGGAAAAACAGTCTTGAATCACCAACACCACCCCTCCCCATACACCCACAGCAGCAATGTGGTTCAGAGTATTCCTGTGTCCTGGGGAAGGGAGAGAACAGAAATTGTGAGGCATTGAACTCAGTGCAGCCTTGTTTTAGCAGAAAACAAAATCATACCAAACTCAGCTGATGCGCACCCACAGAGGAAGCATTTAAACCAGACCTAGCTGGAGGAAAATTGCCAGTTCTAGCAATTTGAACTTAACTTCCTGCAAGCCTCACAGCTTAAGGCTAAAGTGCTGTGGGCTTCTAAATAAACTCAAAAGGTAGTCTAGGCCACAAAGACTCCAAATTCTAAGCAAGTCCTACTGGTAAACTAGGCTCAGAGCCAGTGGACTGTGGGGGCATGTAACTCACTGAGATACCTGCCAGAGTGGCTAAAGGAATGCTGGCATCACCCCACCTCTAACCCCAGGGTACACAGCTTATGGCCCCAAAAGAGGCCTCTTCCCTCTGCTTGAGGAGAGGGAAGAATGGGAAGGACTTTGTCTTGCATCTTGGCTACCAACTGAGCCATGGCAGGATAGTGCCCCAGTCAGAGTGTTGAGGCCCCTTTTCCAAGCCCCTAGCCCCCAGACATTTCTAGACACACACTGGGCCTGAAAGGAACCCACTGCCTTGAAGAAAAGGACCCAGTCCTGGCAAGATTCATTACCTGGTAACAGAAAAGTCCTTGAGCCCTTGAATAACCAGCAGTGATACCAGGTACTATGTTGAGGGTCTTGGTTGAAACTCTGAGACTTGCTGGCTTCAGGTATCAGCTGGGCCACAGGGAGGTAGAGTCTTTATTAGTTTTTAAGGGTTTTTTTTTTCCTTTTTTGCTTGTTCTTTATTGATAAAAAAGTGTTAAGTTGTTATCAGCTTAAAATAATGGGTTATAAGATACTATTCACAAGTCTCACGGTACCCTTAAACCAAAAAGCAGACAATGTATACACAAAAAATAGAAAGCAAGAAACTAAATCACATTATCAGAGAAAATCACCTTCAAAGGAAGGAAGGAAGAAGGAAGGAAGGAAGGAAGGAAGGAAGGAAGGAAGGAAGGAAGGAAGGAAGGAAGGAAGGAAGGAAAAAAGGGAGAGAAGGAAGGAGGGAGGGAGGAAAGAAGGAAAGGAGGAAGGGAAGGAGGGAAGAAAGGCAGGGAGGGAGGGAAAGAGGAAAAAAAGAGAAAGAAAAAGAGGAAGACAGAGAAAGAGAGGAAAAAGAGGAAAAGAGAAAGAGAGGAAAGAGAGAAGAAAGGAAGGAAGGAAGGAAGGAAGGAAGGAAGGAAGGAAGGAAGGAAGGAAGGAAGGAAGGAAGGAAGGAAGGAAGGAAGGAAGGAAGGAAGGAAGACAAAATGGCAGGAGTAAGTCCTTACTTACCAGTAACAACATTGAATGTAAGTGAACTAAACTCTTCAGTCAAAAAGCAGAGTGGTTAAATGGATGAAAAACAAACAAGATCCAATGACCTGTTGCCTACAAGAAATACATTTAATTTATAATGACACAAACTGAAAATAAAGGGATAGAAAAAGATATTCCATGCCAATAGAAACCACAAAAGAGCAGCAGTAACTATACTTTTATCAGACAAAATAGATTTCAAGACAAAATCTATGAGAAGAGACAAAGATGGTCACTATATAATGACAAAGAAGTCAATTTAGCAAAATAATATAACAATTGTAAATTCATATGCACCCAACACTGGAGCACCCAGACATATAAAGCAAACATTATTAGAGCTAAAGAGAGAGATAAACACCAATACAATAATAGCTAGAGACTTCAATACCCCGTTTTCAGAACTGGACAGATCTCCTAGACAGGAAATCAACAAAGAAACATCATACTTAATTTGCTCTATTGATCAAATGAATCTCATAAATATTTACAGAACTTTCATCCTCACGTTCTTCTCCTTACCACATGGATAATTCTCAAGGATAGACCATATGTTAGGTTACAAAACAAGCCTTAAAACATTCAAAGAATTGAAATAATATCAAGCATTTTCTCTGACCACAATGGGATAAAACTGAAATCAATAACAAGAGGAATTTTGAAAACTATATGAATACATGGAAATTAAACAATATTCTCTTGAATGACCAGTGGGTCAATGACAAAATTAAGAAGAAAATTGAAAAAATTCTTGAAACAAATGATAATGGAAATACAACATATCAAAACCTATGGGATACAGAAAAAGCAATACTAAAGAGTAAATTTATACCTGTAAGTGTCTACATCAAAAAAGAAGAAAAACTTCAAATAAACAACTTCATGAGGCATCTTAAAGGACTAGAAAAGAGCAAACCAAACTCAAAATTATTGGAAGAAAGGAAATAATAAAGATCTCAGCAGAAATAAATGAAATTGAAATGATGAAAAATACAAAAGATCAATGAAACCAAAAGGGGTTTTTTTTGAAAAATTAAACAAAATTGACCAACATTTAGTGAGACTAAGAAAAAAGAGAAGATCCAAGGAAATAAAACCAGAGATGAAAGAGGACACATTACAACTGATACCACAGAAATTCAAAGGCTGATTAGTAGTTACTATGAGCAACCATTTGCCAACAAATTGGAAAATCTAGAAGAAATAGACAAATTCCTAGACACAAACAACCTACGAAGATTGACCTAGGAAGAAATCCAAAACCTGAACAAAACAATAACAGGTAATGTGATTAAGGCCATAATAAAAAGTATCTTAGTGAAGAAAAATCTGGGACCTGATGGCCTCACTGATGAATTCCAGCAAGCCTTTAAGAACTAACACCAATCCTACTCAGACTATTTCAAGAAATAAAAGAGGAGGAAATTCTTCCAAACTTATCCTATGAAGTATTACCCTGATACCAAAAACAAAGACACCAAAAAAAAGAACACTTCAGTATCTCTGACAAATATTGATGCAAAATCCTTAATAAAATACTAGCAAAATGAATTTAATAATACATTTTAAAAAATTATTCATGATGGCCAAGCAGGATTTATGCCAGGAATGCAAGAATGGTTCAACATACATAAAGCAATCAATGTGATACATCATATCAACAGAATGAAGGACAAAAACCATATGATTCTTTCAATCAATGCTGAAAAAGCATTTGATAAAATTCAACCTGTCTTCATGATAGAAACTCTCAAAAACCTGAATATAGAAATATGCCTCAACATAATAAAAACTATATATGACAAATCCACAGCAAGTATCATATTGAATTGGAAAAAACTGAAAGTCTTTATTCTAAGATCTGGAACATGACAGTGATGTTCACTTTCACCACTGTTATTCAACACAGTATTAGAAGTCCTAGCTAGAGCAATCAGACAAGAGAAATAAATAAAGGGCATCAAACTGGAAATGAAGAATTCAAATATGCTTGTTTGCAAATGATACGATCTTATATTTGGAAAAACCTAAAGACTCCTCCCAAAAACTATTAGAACTGATAAACAAATTCAGTAAAGCTACAGGATAAAAAATCAACATACAAAAATCAGTAGTATTTCTATATGCCAAAGTGAATAATATGAAAAACAAATTCTGAAAAAGTAATCCCACGTACAATAGCCACAAAATTAAATAGCTAGGAATGAACAAAGAAAGTAGAAGATCTCTATAATGAATACTATACAACACTGAAAAAATAAATTGAAGGGAACACAAAAAATAAAAAGATATTGCGTGTTTATGAATATAATCAATATTGTTAAAACGTCCATACTACCTAAAGCAATCTACAGATTCAATGCAATCCCTATCAGAATACCAATGACATTCATCATATAAATACAAAAAAAAAAAAATCCTAAAATTTGTATGGAACCACAAAAGATCCAAAAACTAGAAGAATCACATTACCTAACTTCAAATTATACTACCAAGCTATAGTAACCAAAACAGCATGGTACTGGTGGAAAAAATAAAAGACACACAGACCAGTGGAACAGAACACAGAAACCAGAAACAAACCCACATGCCTGGGAAAAGATAGTTTCTTCAATAAATGGTACTGGGAAAATTGGATATCTATATGCAGAAGAATGAAATTAGACCTCTCTCTCTCTCCATATACAAAAATCAAATTAAAATGGATTACAGACAAATCTAAGACCTCAAACTATGGAACTACTAAAAGAAAATGTTGGAGAAACTCTCTAACAGATTTGTCTGAGCAAAAATTTCTTGAACAATACCCCACAAACACAGGCAACCAAAGTAAAAATGGACAAATGGGATCTAATCAAGTTAAAAAGCTCCTGTACAGCAAAGAAAACTATCAATAAAGTAAAGAGATAATCCATAGAATGGTAGAAAATATTGGCAAACTACCCATCTGACAAGGGATTAATAACCAGACTATATAGGGAGCTCAAACAACTCTGTAGGCAATAATCTAATAATCTAATTTTAAAATGAGCAAAAGATTTGAATAGACATTTCTCTGAAGAAGACATACAAATGGCAAACAGACATATGAAAAGGTGCTAAACATCATTTATCATCAGAGAAATGCAATTTAAAACTACAATGAGATATCTTCTCACCACAATTAAAATGGCTTATATCCAAAAGACAGGCAGTAACAAATGCTAATGAGAATGTGGAGAAAAGGGAACTCACATACACTGGTGGTGAGAATGTACATTAGTACAGCTACTGTATTAGTCAGGATTCTCTAGAGGGACAGAACTAATAGGATACACTATATATACATCTCCTATCATATGTATATATATCCTATTTTATATATGTGTGTGTGTGTGTGTGTAATATGTATAAAGGGGAGTTTATTTTTTATATATATATATAAAGGGGAGTTTACTAAGTTTTAACTTACACAATCACGAGGTCCCACAATAGGCTATCGGAAAGCTGAGGAGCAGGAAGAGCCAGTCTGAGTCCAAAAACTGAAGAACTTGGAGTCTGATGTTCAAGGGCAGGAAGCATCCAGCACAGAAGAAAGAAAGTTTCTCCTTTTCATGTTTTTCTGCCTACTTTGTATTTGCTGGCAGCTGATTAGGTTGTGCCCACCAGATTAAGGGTGGATCTGCCTTTCCTAGCCTACTAACTCAAATGTTAGTCTCCTTTGGCAACACCTTCGAAGACACACCAGGATCAATATTTTGTATGCTTCAATCCAGTCAAGTTGACACTCAGTATTAACCATCACAGCTATTATGGAGAACAGTATGGAAGTTCCGCAAAAAACGAACAATAGAGTTACCATATGATTCAGCAACCGCACTGCAAGTATATACGGAAAAGAAAGGAAATCAGTATATTGAAAAGATATCTTTTCAATATACTGAAAAGATATATTGCAGCACTACTAACAATAGCCAAGATTCGGAAGCAACCTAAGTTTTCATAAACAGATGAATGGATAAAGAAACTGCGGTACATATACACAATAGAGTACTATTCAGCCATAAAAAAGTGAGATCCTGTCATCTGCAACAACATGGTTGGAACTGGAGGTCGTTATATTAAGTGAAATAAGCCGGGCACAGAAAGAGAAACATTGCATGATCTCACTTATTTGTGGGATCTAAAAATCAAAACAATTGAGCTTATGGAAATAGAGTAGAAGGATGGTTACCAGAGGATGGGAAGGGTAGTGTGGGGTTGGGGGAGTGGGGATGGTTAATGGGTATTTAAAAATAGTTAGAAAGAATAAATAAGGCCTAGTATTTGCTACCACAATAGGGTGACTATAGTCGATAATAATTTAATTTCAAATTTTAAAATAGCTAAAGGAATATAATTGGATTGTTTGTAAATAACACAAAGGATAAATGCTTGCAGGGATGAATGCCCCATTTTACCTGATGTGATTATTATGTGTTGTATGCCTGTATCAAAACTTCTCAGGTACCCCATAAATATATACACCTAATATGTACCCACCAAAATTAAAACTAAAAATAAAAAAAGTATAGCCACATTGGTGTGTACTTGTGGAATATCATCCCTGCTTTGATACTTCCTAACCTTGGGCCACTGAATAAGAACTGTAGCTTCCTGAAAGCATCTCAGGTGCAAAATGGAAATCCTGAGAACTCTCTCCAAGGTTGTCTTGAGGATTCAATGAGATCATGTATATGTGAGAAAGAGGCTATTCCTGCTAAGACACAATAGATGTTTGATAAATGGCAGCTGAATGAAAGAGTGAAAAGAATAGTATTTGTTCTCGCTCACAAAATTTTTAGGAAGAATAATTGAAATATTGGATGTGAAAAATTGTTTCATGTTCACCCTACAAGTCTGTAGGTCATGGTTATTATGTATTTATGTTTATTTTTTATATCCCCTGGTAACACTTTTCCAGTAACTGTTCATGATTATTCATTGAGACCCTCACCCATAAACCCTGGACCCCAAACTTTAGAAAATCTGACAATGCCCTCCACGCCAGGTTTCTAAGCTTCCAAGTTCCTTTGATTCAATCATATCTCTTAGTGGTCAGTGTTTGAGAGCCATTTGTTGGAGTATTTGAACACTGTTTCTTCACCCAACCTCTGTACCCCATAACAGGATTGAGGATCCTCTCAAGAGGCAGCAACTAGTGTTTAACTGCCAACAGGAAAACTGAGTGAACGATCATTAAAATTAGTGTGTGTGCCAACAGAGCAAGATAAGCCAGCTATCTAAAGAGCAAGCTCACCGTAAACTTGAATGTCTCTTACCCTATCTGCCAGGGAAATTACTGTCATTTAACATCTAATTGTTACATGTGAAGGACTGTTAAAGATTAACAGCTATTTAGGATTTGTCACATGGAAATAAGAAGTGTTTACCACCATCAAGAAGGACCTGTAACCATTCACAGATGGATAAGCTGAGACCCAGAGAGACATCATTTGCCTGAGCCCATATGGCTATTAAGTGGTGGATGACTTTGACCTTAGAGAACCCATACTCTTTCCAGAATGCTGAAACTATCTCCCACTAGACATCTTAGCAAATACATGCAGTGAACAGGTAATTAAACACAAAAGAGACTATCTGCTGCTAGGAGCAGTAATCCATAAAAGTAAAGCCCTATATTTTCAAGTAAAAGGTAATTGCTAGAAAGTAAGATTCTAGAGACTCCTAGGACTGAGCCTTCAGTAAAGATGGAAAACTCGGTGGCTTAGAGACAAAAACAGTCCACCGTGTTGCAAAGGACTCTCCAGAAGAGAAGTCAGTCCTTCCTGCAATGGTCCTGATACGTGTGTGAGCCAAATGATGAAAATGCTTAGGCTCCAGGACCCGTTTGTTTATCTCTGCCCCAGGATAGTCAGCCCTGTACCTTACTCTTGGAATCCAAAGAGGGCTCAGCTGGCAAATAGTAACAATAACAGAGCAGCTGGACCCAGATTCAATCCTGGGAGCATCTTTCCTCCAAAACATTTAATATAGCAATTCCCTGGAGAAAGCAAAAATGCATGCAATCCTTTTCAGGTCCTTGTATCTGTTCTCTTTGCCTGGAATTCTATTCCCCTAAGTATTTCATGTTTTCATATAGTCTGTTTGTGCAGCTATAACTAAATATCTCAGACCTGCAATTTTGTATACAGCATAAAGTTATTGCTCACAGTCTGGAGTCTGGGAAATCCAAGATCAAGGTACTGGGAGGTTTAATGTCTGGTGAGGGCCTGGTCTCTGCTTCCAAGATGGCACCTTGAACACTGCTTCCTCTAGAGGGGACAGACACTGTATCCTCACATGACAAAAGAAACAGAAGGGCAAAAAGACCTAGCCAGTTCCCTGAGGCTGTTTTTATAAGGCATTAATCCCATCCATGAAGGCAGAGCCCTCACAGCCTAATGACTTCCTCAAGGCCCCACCTCTTAATACTGAAGATTAAGTTTTCAACATGAATGTTGAAGGGACACAAACACTCAAACCACAGCACCCCCTCTTACTCAATTCTCTACTCAGATGTCTCATCTTCAAAAGGGCCATTTGAATCATCCTACTAGAAAAAACTCTCCTGTCACATTCTACATTTTTACTCTAGTTTGTTTTTCTTTTTAACTCTCACCAATAAGTATTTTTTAAAAAGTAAAAGCAAAGCTGGCCTTGCCTGCATCCATGACTATACATGTGTTAACGTAAAGATGTAATAAAAACAAATGCCTAAAACAGAAACTAAAAAAAACAAACAAACAAAAAAAACCTGTCTATAAAGGAGGTTTTTTTTTTTTTTTTTTTTTGCGATGTTCAGCATCATTGTATACAAATATTTTGGGAGCCAACCACCACCTCACCCTTGTACCCCAGCCCTCAATGGGCAGTGTCAACAAAATATTCCAAGAAGAGCATGCATGATGAGAGATCCTACAGTGACCACTTTGGAAAATACAATCTGCTACCACAGTGTCTTCTAATAGAAGTTCCTAAGCGTTAAAGAGCTGAACAAATACCTGTTTCAAAACAAGTAAGCAGCTACTGTGAAGTGGTGGAAAGAGCACTACACTGAGATTACAAATTCCTGTGTAATCTGACCTCTGCTGCAAATTCATGTCTCTTCAAGCTTGCCCAGCACTCAGGCTTCATCTCATGCTGTTTCCCTGCTCTGAATGTCTCTGCTTCCGCTTCTCTACCGGATGCAGTTAGAAAAGCTGCCCTGATATCACCATGACCACATGTAAATATGAAAAGATGCTTTCAAAGGCTTGTTGTGACACTGAGCTCACTGATTCTCCCTTTCTTCCTTCCTTCCTCCTTTCCTCCCTTCCTTCCTTGTCTAGACTTTTTTACAATCCCAGGGACTACCTTAGGAGCCACAAAAAGGGGTGGATTTATCATAAAGCTAACGAAAATGAAGCTTGAGAGCCCTTTGCTTGCATGTGTCCCTTCTAAGACCCTGAAAGGGCTCTAACACTGTGTTCATATGGTCAAATGTTTTACTACTTTGCTAGGACTCCCATAACAAAATACCACAGACAGGGTGCCCTAAAAACAATAGAAATTTATTTTCTCACAATTCCAGTGGCTAGAATTTCAAGACTGTGCTGTTGGCAGATTTGTTTCTCCTGAGGTCTCTCTCCGTGGCTTGAAGGTGACCACCTTCTCACTATGTTCTCAGGTGGCCTTTTCTCTGTGCATGAATATCCCTGGTATCTCTCCCTCTTCAGGGTCCCACCCTACCAGCCTCAGTTTAACTTAATCACATTTTTGAAGGATGTATCTCCAAAAACAGTTCCCTAATTAGAGATTAGGTCTTCAACACGTGAATTTTAGGGTGACATAATTCAGTCCATAACATATTTCTACTGTATTGCATAATTAAGATGCTTTAACATCAATCAGTTAAGAACACTATCTCTTTCCAGTCTAACCTCCACTCAAGTGTTAGAGTCAAAGTAAATCATTCCAGGGATTTAGCCAAAGGGAAGTTGAACTGTGATACATTTAGTTTGTGTTTAGTGGGATTTGGTTAACTGGGAAAAATAATTAAAATTCTATTCCCTATAAATTATAAAATTATTGTTACATAAAAAGACAATTAAAGAGTACATAGCCAAAAATTATATGGAACCTACATGGATGGATGGATGGATGGATGGATGGATGGATGGTAAAGGGCTTAAGTCAGTTAATCTCTACATACTTCAGTTTCCAAGCCCTTAACCATCCATCCATCCATCTATACATCCATCCAACCATCCATCATGTGATCATGTTACCAAAGCATCCTATGGAATAATAAATTTTGACACTAGCTGTGTCTTTCATTGCCTTTCACATTTGCTGTTTTATGTCACTGTTCAATTTTTAGCTCTGTGTTTTATTTGTCCAACAAGACTTCATATTTTTTAGACTGGGACTCTATATTGTACATCTTTTTACCCCTGATATCTAGCAGAGCTTCACATAGGGTAGATGTATTTTCTGAAAATAGCGATTGTGGAAATGCTGATAAACAGTGCTATAGGTAGTCATTGTTCTTCCTCACATCAAGCTAACAATCTAAAAAAAATAATGGGAGGCAATACCACGCAGAGACTAAGATCATGAGCTCTGGAGCCACACTGCCTGCATTTGCATCCCTTTTCTGACAACTGTTAGTTTTTGTAAGCTTCTCAAGTTTTTATCCTCTCTACACTTTCATCACCTCATCTGTTATGCAGAGATAAATAATAACACCTACCTCAGGGAGTTTTTTCAGGGGTTAATATATGTAAAAGAACTTAGAGAATGCCTGACACATGGCAATTACTCAAAGTATGCCAGCTGTTATCATTACCATGGGCATTAGACATATTTGCAAGTGTGCCTCTCCCACTTTGCTGCCAAAGGTCTGCATACTCAAGAGGCTGGAGCAAGAGGATTATTTGAGGCCAGGAGTTCAAGACCAGCCTAAGCAACATAGCAAAACTCTAACAAATATTTTTTAAAAAATTAGCCATGCATGGTGGTGTGTACTGATAGTCCCAGCTACTTGGGAAGCTGGGGTAGAAAGTTCCCTTGAGCCCAGGGATTTGAGGCTGCAGTGAGCCGTGATTACATCACTGCACTCAAGCCTGGGTGACAGAGCAAGACACTGTCTCAAAAGAAAAAAAAAAAAAAGTCGTCTGCACATCTCCAGTGGAATAGGGGTTGATGTTGTGAATCACAAAGTCTTTTTCAATTCCCAAATTCTTTAAAGAGACTGTGAATATACAGTGATGGGGCAGAACTTCCGAGGTAACTCCCGGTGTCCGCCTGACTGCCTCCTTCCCATGGGCAGCTCACTTGACAACTTATTTGCTTTTGCCATGCTGGTTTGTGTGACCTGTTAAAAGTTCAGTTTCTCCTGCCTTCTGCTAATTCTTCTATAATTTGACAAATAGATCACTATGCACCCATCAGGGTCTAGACACTGAAGACGCAAAAGTGAAAAAGACACAGTCCACAACCTTAAATAGCTCACAGACTAGGTTGGGAGACAGATACATACATAACTCCCTAGAGGAATGTGGTAAGAGATTCTATAAGGGGATGAGGAAAGCACTTTGGGAACAGGGAAGAGGGAGTCAAAAAGCCACCGTCACGATCTGCCTTAATTCCTAAAGATCACAATTTTATGGTCATCTTTAGGGGTCTTAAAAGGACAATGAAATACTCGAAACCGAAATATACTAAAAATTCTAAATCCTAACTAAAATAAATCAGAGGAATAATTTTGCGTGGGGATCATCCACAGATCCTCAACCAAGGGCTGTGCTGGGCAAAGTCCCACAAAGCCTAGCAGGATGGTGGTTACAGACTTAAACATGGAGCAAATGTGCTAGAGGTGACGTAACTCTGGGGGATATTGGAGTTCTGGCCCAGTCAGAACAGAGAGACTTGTCAACACCCCAGACATTCACTAAGACTCCAGAAAAGTAGAGGAGTCAATACCATGCCTTACAGTAAAGGTTAATCCAGACAATACTAGCCAATAAAGTAGCAGTAAACACATATGGTATTTTCAATTCAAATTTAACTTCAATTTAAAATTCATTTCCTCAGTCTCATTAGCCACATTTCAAATGTTTAGTATCTAAATGTGACTGATGGTAACCATATTGGAAAGCAGAGACAAAGAACACGTTTATCATTGTAAAAAAGGTTTATTGAATAGCCCTACTCTAAGAAAGCTGAAAACCATGCCTGAGAGAAGATCGAGAAGAGCCAGCCAAAAATGATCCATCTCAGCACCTTTTAAAGAAAGACAACATAGGTTGTCTTTCTAAGGTATCATTGTAAGAGCCTGGATTATGTTGTTTTTAGCACACAATAAAAAAATTCTAGACATAGAAAGAAGCAGGAAAATGGACCCTACTCAAGGGGGGAAAAAACTACTAATGAATAGAGACCCTTAGAAAACCTAAGTGTTGGAATTTTCAGACAATGAATTTAAAACAGCTATTATAAATACATTCAAGGGCACTAAAAATAGAGTCATAATGAGTAAATAGATTGAGATTCTTAAAAAAATGCAAACTGTTAAAATGAATAAAACATATTCTAAATTATAACATCAGAAGTGAAATATTCTGAATTATATTCTAAAATATAGATATTCTGAATTATAAATATCTGAAATAAAATATTCTAAATTATATTCTAAATTTTAAATATTCTAAATTGTAATATCTAAAATGCAATATTCACTCAATGAGCTAAACAACAGATTGTAAACGACAGGAGAAAAGATCTGTCAGCTGGGCGCGGTGGCTCATGTCTGTAATCCCAGCACTTTGGGAGACCAAGGCGGGCAGATCACGAGGTCAGGAGTTTGAGACCAGCCTGGCCAACATGGTGAATTCCATCTCTATTAAAAAAACACAAAAAAAGACATTAGCTGGTCATGGTGGTGGGCACCTGTAATCCCAGCTACTCGGGAGGCTGAGGCAGGAGAATTGCTCGAACCCAGGAGGCGGAGGTTGCAGTGAGCCAAGATCATGCCACTGCACTCCAGCCTGGGAGACAGAGCAAGACTCCAACTCAAAAATAAAATAAAATAAAATGTCAATCAACTTGTAGACATAGCCCTAGAAATTAACTCAGTCTGAAGAACAGAGTAGGGGGAAAAGTCCTAATCATAACAACTGTAAGTATTCATGCTTGATTCTTTTCCTAAAATTCATATTTAATTGTTCTTTATTAAACTTGTCCAAGTTTTAACATGTAAACCATGCAAGATCTGCCATGTATATTTTCATTTATCCAAATGCACCATCACATTACTGTCAACTCTTAATGACTAAAAAACTGATTTGCTGAACAAAATGAAATCTTCAGCCAATTTAATCACTTTTTGTTTTGCATTGTCTATCTAAACAAAAGCCACACTCAAAAATGATGATAGATTTTCGTCAAATTTGTAAACCTTCTAAAGAATATCAAAATCCTGTTGATTTGATTCATGGGTCATTTGGCATTTTACAACAAGATACCTACTGCTAAGATTTCAATAAACTGTATCTGCTGGGCTTCTTAATGCGTTTCAATGAAGCATGTTAGTGGGTAAAAGTTCCAGAAATATGTTCCTTAATTCAACAAGTATTCACTGAATACACAGCATGTGCTAGAAATTATGCTGGGGATGCAGAAATGAAATAGACATGATCCTTTATTATTATACTGAGTGAAGATCCTGATAGAACCATTAGAAATAAAGTAATAATTTTAGGCCCTTTGCAGGTCTCCCAAGATTGAGGAAGGAGATAAGTTGCACAAAGTGCCACCAATGAAAAGAGTAGTACAAACTTCATTAGGAAGAAAGGTCTAGATTGAAAAGGGGCCTCCTAGTTAATTATAGATCAAACAGAGACTTGACCTACACCACCAGCAAATCCAACTTCTAAAGTGCTTTGAGGTTACTTTTTGCACCTGACTAGAGATGGGCTAAAGGAGTAGCAATAGATTGCAATATGAAGACTAAGAGATCCTAGGGTGATTAACTCAGGTCCCAAGGGAGCCAAATAATCCAGTGTTCCTTCATTTAACAATCATTCTTACATATATTAATTTCTGATTTTGTCTGAAGAAATTAGACATAAAAGGGGAACTTTATTGTTAGCAGTAAGCCAGTTATATATTAATGTAAAATTTCTGTAATAAATTTATAATACAAATGATATAACAGTATCAATGGGACATGCACATAGTGTTTAATTACTTTATTAAAGGCTTTTACAGTACACTGAATCTCAGTGATGGAAATATTTTACTTTATTTTACCTCACTCATGCACTGGGAATCCTAGATACATAATATATTAATGTATATTAATATATTAATATATAATCCTAATACATAATATATTATTGCCACTATTTGTGAAGTCAAAGATTGTCACATTTATATAAATACTCACCCCATGTTTATCTACTTGGTAAGCCCTTGGGATCTTTAGTTAAAATAGACATGCATACAAGCTCTAACCCACCACTTCTGATCCCAGTCACCACCATCAAAACTAGCTACTCTATGGATTAATCAAAGCACCACTAACTTTATTGCCTGGGCTCTCTGACATTTTGGCTAGCACTCTCTCTTCTTGCATCACGGTCCACCCCTAATCAAGGGAAGAGCCAGAAAGGTAGGTGTCCAGTGTGATCAGTCTGTAAGAGACACATCAGGGTATATATGTGCAGGAATTGTGGTATCAGTTTCCACACACAACTACATCATGGGCAAAATGAATATTGGTTCACCTCACATAGAGGTGAGCAATACACTCAGGTGAAAATTTTAAAAGGTATCTCTCACCGGTGCTGACCTCTCTGTGTTCACCATTTCTATCATTTCTAGTAGAAATGAGAAATAACTTGCCTATACACATTGGCAGGAAAAAAAATTTTTCAAAACTTTCAAAATATTTTGAATAAGACTTAGCAAGTATTTCTATGTAAATTACTTCTATCTTTAGTGAGTCTGAGTGACTAAAGCTATCCAATCATGAGTGATATAAAAACTGAGAAATGAAAGATAAAATAAATAAGTTAAAATGTTAGGTTACATTTGGTGTAACACATATGACAAGCTGTGCATATGCCCCACATTTTAAGCATGAAAAGAGTTAATAGGACACCTATAATTATCACAGCACAAATAATTTCAGACATAAAGGAAGAGGCATAGAAATTTTATTAGCAAAAAATATAAAAACATATATATTTGTTCTATTCCCTTATTTAAATGTGAAACTAGTATTTTTAACACATTGATTTAAAGGATCACCAAATTATGAGCCCACCTGTGGCACCCACATGTATCAGTTCATCCAGGTCCTGATTTATTCTCTTCCTCTCTTAAGGTTAAAACAAATTGAGAAAAAAACACAGAAGTCAGGAAAATGAAGGTAAAAAAAATATTGACTTTTTTTTCCTTTTAACTGATAATGCTGTTTGGAGAACATAACTGAATTCTGGGCCAAGTGGCCTTTCTAATATGTCAGTCCTGAATGAATCCTATGTACCCAGACACTGGCAAAGTTGCATAGTATAAGCCTCGCCCCAAAGCAAAATGCTCTTAATACTAAATCAACTTCATAGCCAGAAAAAAGCAAACACTTCTTTCAGAAGAAGGATCCAAAGAGAGAAAAGAAGAGGCAAATGTATGACTAGTTACTTTTCCCAAGCTCCTCAGTCATAATTTTGTTCTACTACTGTTGGAGTCATTAAGTGAGAGGAGAAAATAGCCAGGATTGTTAATCTACAAAGTCATCCCATCTGGAAACAAAAGGACAAGGGGCATATTCCTTCTCCAATCACTGGTACTGCTATTAGTAGCTATGTACTATCTGCCTCAATTTCTCCACATAAGGTGTAAATATCTCTCATTATTATAAAATAATGTAAATTACTTTTATCCAAATTCAAGTACTAAATAGATCCATACAACAAAATATGTCAGTGGAACTTCCTAGGATTATGGTGTAATTAAAAAGGATACACATATACTCTACAAGTATATGTACATGCATATATCCGCTTTCTAGATCTTAGCAGAGTGCTTGGCATTTAGCAAGTGTTCTATAGTGTGGTCACTGATTACCCCTATTTTTCCATCTGTAAAATGATAACAATAATATCTTACATTTCTGGCACATACCAGGTACGCAGTGAGTGGTTATTATTATTGTCTTAATCTTGCTCAAGATAAACGTAGTTTTTTCCATGCTCCCTCTGAGAAGGATTGCCATATTTGGGGCAAAAGAAACGGTTGTCTCACTGGGAAATGGGAAGATGAGGAAATAATTCCTTACAATTTAATACTCATTAGTTATTTTTTAATAAGTCTAGATGTGACCTGGGTATGGGCATTTTTAAAAGCTCCCCAGAAGATTCCAGTGAGCAGCCATAGTTGAGAACGACTGCATTCATCCCATGTCCGAACAAATGAGTGGCAGGAGATCAGAAATTGGTCCCATCTTCACAAATTCAATCTCCCAATGCCACTTCTTGCTTGCTTGCGGATTCTTCTGGGGCCACTCTAGCTCTTTGTCCTCTAAAAGCTCTGCAATGGGTTGATGCAGCTCATCAATTCAATTACAGCTGAAAAATTCAGTCTCCATTCCATTTCTTATCACTAATTTGCCCAGCCATGAAATTTTAATACAGTTCATCAGAGGTTCTGTAATGCTATTAAATAACAACATACAAATACTGTATACCATTAATAGGATATCAACAGTAAGTGCCCCCGAAGTTAAATATAAATTATCTGAAATTATGAATTTTCCAAGAAAAAAAATTAATGTTAAAGAATGAATCTTTTTGCAAGTTTAAATTCAAAATCAGATTATCTTGCCTTTTAAAATCCAAAATCCAAAGAATTTAAAATCCATAATTAATCTCCCTAGATTTTAATTCTGCTCAGTCTCAGGTAGGAACGTTATACAATGCCTGGGTAGTTTTTGGGTTTTTCAGTAGCTGCTGCCTGGGTTCTTGTCCACTGTGTGAATTTAATCTTTTCAGACCCTCCCAAGTTAGATTAAATGACAGGTTTTGCATATGTCCCACTTCAAAGGAATCAAAAGAGTTAACAAGACACGTAAATTATCACAGCACAAGTCTCACACTTTTAAAATATAGACCCTACAGCCGCTAATTCCTTCATTCCTACATCGCCAGATCTGAGTAGTCAGTGTTACTCAGACCACAGCAAAGACTCAGGGCTACAAGGGGAAGACAAGAAAGAGACAAAGATCTCTCTATTCAGCCTCATCAGGACACCAGACAGTCTCTGCCAAGGTTAGCAGGACCCCATCTGTGCCCCTCAAGCCCCTCAACTCAATGGAGAGAAAGCTTCCATTGCCAGGTTAATTTTGACACTATTTACTGTACCTAATGGGAAATCTACCCTTGTATACGTTCTCTCCAAGAGTGACATTTGAGATATTCATGCAAGGAATAATTCTGCTACCGCAAGGTTTAGAGATCTGCAGTGATGACAGCATCAGCCCACAGATCTTATTTGAGGTGCTTTGCTTCTTTGCTTCTCTGCATAATTAAAAACCTCTCAATCTTCCTTTTTCTTTAGAGTCCTATGCTTGAGGATTTGTAGGCAGGTTAAGGTAACCGATAAGAGTAGCACCTCAGAAGCTATTACAAGCTTTACACTGAAGCTATATGAGGAGGGAAATATAGACATAGGAGAAAAAAATGCAGTCACTGCCAAACTGCAGCTTGGCAGGGAGGGAGCCAAGAAATGAATACCTCAGCCTCCCCTCCTCCCACTCTGGGATCCCTGCTGGGCCATATGCAACCATATCTGGAGAGCAAAGCAGCCTGCATGAGAGAGCAGCCTGCACCTCCAGAGGTACAGGCCAGCGCCTGGAGAGATGGACGGAAGATCTGGAGAAATTTGTGAAGAATATCTAGGACTGCCTTTCTGCTCCATTCCCATCTGTTGTTCCCCTATTCCTTTCAAGAAGGCTCCACTGAGTTTCCAATGGTTAAACCTGCTTCTTAAAGGCATTCCTTTCTATTCTAACACAGGTAGTGCTAAATTATTCCTAGATTCTGCCTATCTTCTTTCATTTTACTTTCCCTTCAATTTCTGGCTCAGACAAGATTTCAGAAAATTCTTCAGATTTTCTCTTGCATGTTCTTAATCAAAACACTCTGGGTCTACCATGGTCATCCACTGTACATACCAACCTTCCCCCACCTTTAAAATTTCATGGAGTTGGATAATCCCATTCAGGATAGGGTCTCCATCAAGTCAACACAGGCCTGGATTTTATCTATTATTATCTATTTTAGCTATTATTGTTATTATCTATTTAATATTCCTACTTTCCCTGGGCCTTCTCTTTATGTATGAATTCCACACATTTCTTGAGTATGTTCCCTCAATGTGCACATGATATCTGTGCCACATTGGAGCTTTCCAAATCATGCCTCTTCGTAGTATTCTGTCAAATGTTCCATAATCCCCTGGTATAGCTGACCCAATCTGCAAGCTCTAAGAGACTGTTTTTCAGTCACGCTTGGCTTCCAGCATCTTTCGAGAAGTAATTCCAGCCTTTTTCCTTAAGACATTGCTTGTCTTACTTTTGTTGGACCCCAGTCACTATTTCTGATTTAGTAACATCTAAAATAGTTTCCTCTTAACTCTCGTACACTGTTGGTGGGAATGTAAAGTAGTACAGCCACAAGAAAAATAGTATGGAGGTTCCTCGAAAACTAAAACTAGAACTACCACATGATCCAGCAATCCACTGCTGAGTACATATCCAAAAGAAAGGAAATCAGTAAATGTATATCAAAGAGATATTATCTACACGCCCATGTTTACTGCAGCACTGCTCACAATAGCCAAGATATTGAATCAACCTAAATGTCCATCAGTGGATGTCTAGATAAACAAAATGTGGTATATATACACAATGGAATACTACTCAGCTATAAAAGATGAAATCATATCACTTGCAGCAATATGGACAAACATTATGTAGAACATTATGTTAACTGAAAGAAGCCAAGCACAGAAAGACAAGTATCACATGTTCTTACTTACACGGGGGAGCTAAAAAATTTGATCTGACAAAGAGTAGAATGAGGTTTACCAGAGGTTGGGAAGAGTAGGAGAGAGAGAGACAGGTTGGTTAATGGGCACAAAAATACAGTTAGACATAAGCAATAAGATCTAATGCCCAGTAGCACAAAAGAATGACTACAGTTAACAATAATTTGTTGTACATTTCAAAATAGCTAGAAAAGAAGATTTGGAATGTTCTCAACACAAAGAAACAATAAAGTTTGAGGTGATGGATATATCCCAATTACCCGAATTTGATGATTACATGTTATATGCTTATATCAAAATATTGCATGTACCCCATAAATATGCACAACTATTAGGTATCCATTAAAAAAGTAAATAAAAACTGTTTGTAAAAATAAGTTTTAAAAAACTAAAATAAATAAAATCTTTTTCACTTTTATAAAACCCTGTTAAGAATAATTACACCTAGGCATATCTCATTTTCCCTTTCATATCTGCCTCTATGAGCTTTTAAACGTCAAGTTTTCTATTTCATATCTTCTAGTTTAGTTTCTAGATTGCAACTCATCTCCCAAGAAAATCTTTCCTTTATTACAATTTAATCATATTTTCTTCCATTATTTTATTTTGTTTTCTCCCTTCTATTCTGATAGTAGTTTGAAATATATTTCTCAAGCTACTTTTGCTCCTCTTTGATATGCTGAGTTAATTTGATTTCTAGAAGCTGAGAATTCCAGGCCAAAGCCTTT
Organism: Theropithecus gelada; assembly: GCF_003255815.1. NCBI lineage: Eukaryota > Metazoa > Chordata > Mammalia > Primates > Cercopithecidae > Theropithecus > Theropithecus gelada. The sequence continues at coordinate 100,804,171 of NC_037682.1, read as the reverse complement.
ATAGCCTTTGGATTTGAAATCATTTCATTAAGATAATTTTCTACTTTAGTTCTTTTTGATGGCATATTCTCTGCATAAAAAGGGCTCATGGCATTTGTTTATTCCTAAAACCTGATCCTATTTTGTGGGCCTCAGAAATCCAAAGTCATGGTTAGAGTTTGTATACCTAACAAATTTTAGCAGAAGCTCTGGGGTCCTCATGCCACATCCCCACTGCAGCCCATTTGATTTCAACATAACTGAGGGGGACAGTTCTGGCACGTTGCCAGTATCTCCCCTCAAACACTTCCCAAGGCTTCTCTGCTTCAGGCCCCCCTCCAAAACCTGAGAAGGCCACTCAGTCCTTGTGCCAACAAGCAAGGGACCTGCTCTCAATCCATGTGGAACAGGGCACAGCAGATAAATAGCCCAGCTTCTCATGCTCCACAGGCAACCTTAGTGTAGTCTACTCAATTCCCAGAGGGCTCTTGTTGCCCATGGTGAAAACCAACTCCATAATATACCCTTTCTTGCTTTCCCTCCTTCCCTTTCTCACTTACCCCATCCTCTCACTTACCCCATCCTCTCACTTACCCCATCCTCTCACTTACCCCATCCTCTCACTTTAGCTTCCTGGGGTCATTTCAAAAGCAAAACAAAAAGGAAAGAAACACACCCTCTCTGCACCCAGTCTCAACTCAGCTCTTGGAGGAAAGCAAACGAAGACACAGAGCAAGCCTATGGACCTCCTAGTGGGGCAGCATTACAGGAGTCACTTTTTTTTTTTTTTTTTTTTTTTGAGACAGTCTTGCTCTGTCGCCCAGGCTGGAGTGCAGAGGCTCACTGCGACCTCCACCTCCCGGGTTCAAGCAATTCCCCTGCCTCAGCCTCCCGAGTAGCTGGGATTATGGCACACACCACCACACCTGGCTAATTTTTTTTGTACTTTTAGTAGAGACAGGGTTTCACTCTGTCAACCAGACCGGTCTTCAACTCCTGACCTCAGGCAATCTGCCTGCCTTGGCCTCCCAAAGTGCTAGGATTACAGGCATGAGCCACCGTGCCTGGTCAGGAGTCATTCTTAAGACAGAACACGTGTCTAAGGCCATACTACCCTGGACACACCTGATCTCAGATGTTAAGCAGGGTTGGGCCTGTCTAGTATTTGGATGGAAGACTGCCTGGGAATATCAGGTGCTATGGCCTTTAAAATAAATTATAAGAAAAAGAACACTAGAAATTGCTCTGTACCCACTCCCTTTTGTCCTTGAGTGCAGTTAATGGAATTTGAGGCAGCCAGTTCAATAGCAGACGAGTTAGGCCTGGCATTAACAATTCACAGCTGGAAGCCTCATGTACACACTAGTGAGGTCCACACGGAATTTAGGTACTTTTGTAGAAGCACAGCAAGAGGAGCAAAAAAATTGTTCCTGGGCCTCTACCTGTTTCAAGGTAAGCCTTCACTGAGATTCTAAGACTCTCTTTTGATGATTAAATCCCTCTCTCAGCCTTCCCCGCAATACCAAGACTTGGTTCCAGACTTGAACAATAACTACAGCCTTGTTCAAGGTCAGCTATGTCTGACCTCTCAGCTGGGCATCTGTTAAGGCCCAAGCAGCAGCCCCCTTATACGCAGCCCTGTCTGTAAAGAAAACCACACTTCCCTGTATAAAAATACCCTTTTGCCTGTAGGCGAAGCCACCATAATCTGCAGTGAGCCACCAACATCATTTTCCCATGTGGTTCCCTTAATTAAGCCCAGGGCCTAAGCCTCTTACAAGGCGAGGCCAACTAGAAGCCGCTACACAGCGGCAAAAACTAGCCACACAGCCAAATACAGGTCGCTGCAGACTGACAGGGTGAAAAGTCACCAGCCTAGGCTGTATCCGCTATTTTGATCCCCAAACTGGACACATTATCTCCTTTCCGAGGTCCCCAGTTCATGTACCAGTGTTAAGAGTTTGGGGAATCAATACATTATCACATTTTTTTAGTCAAGTTCAGAACCGACTAAAGAGAGATAGACGCAGCGATCAGGCAGATGGAGATTAAAATATTATCTTGATTACTGGTGAAGCTGTTTGCAGAATGTGGCTTAGGTTACCACCAAGGGGATTCTCTAATATGTAATCCTGGAATTAAACTGAAGTAATTGCAGGGGCAGAGGCTTTAAGCTTGCCTGTCACTGCATGGCAGAGGGAAGATTAAATTCCACCCAAACTGCCACTTCTTCTCTTAAGAGGAGTGGATGAGGCGGCAGAAAGAGGCCGGGAATGCTACTCTAGATAATCTGTCCAAAAGGAAACAGGAAGAATGCTCCCTCCTAGCAGCTTCCTCTGCCTACACTTCTTACGTTTGGCCAAATGGCGGCTATCAGTCTCAGCTCCACATCACTGCCTTGTACCTGCACCCATCAGATGGAGAATGCCCCTAACCAAGTTCATCTCATTCATCTCTGGACAGAACTTCACTGCAGAACATGTCACAAGCCACTTGTCAGACTTTGGATTCTCACCCGGGGCTCGGGTGTCCACCCCAAGCCAATGAACTATGGCAAACAAGGAAGCGCAGCAAAGGGCTGAAGTCTGCGGCATCTAGGACCACTTCTGTGGGCAGGGACTGTGGGAGAGGCACCAGTCAGAGCTGTCCAGAGCAGATTTCAGTGTGGACTTACTTCTGCAGGGTGCATGATGCTGCAGCCCTTTGCTTCTGACTCTCCTCTTATAGTGACTGAACAGCGTCCCTGTACCATATCAAGTTGGCCTTCTCCCTGGCACCTCCCCTCAGGGCTTATGGTCAGTGGAGCAGTCCTAGGTAAGGCCTTCTCCTGTTATTCCTAGTACTTCAGGATTCACTTCTCCCACCACCTCTCAATTGCTACCACAGAGTTAGGTCGGGTCCTTTCACCAGAGACCATGACAACCAACACAATCATCTTACCTCTGCTCCCGAAAATTCCTACCATACACAGACCACATTTGATGCCTTCCTATTGAGAATGTGTTGGCGAACCTAAGAATCTTTCCAATTTCCAGCACAGAATCAGTGTCCACTTAAATTTACAGAAAAATAATTGGTTGGAAATTATTTTGGTTGGAAATTATTTTGACTCCCAACCACATGGCAGCAACATTTTTCAAGGGCAATTACATTTTAAGGACTGACTCTTCTAAACTGGCAAACCCATGTCCTGGCTCCTAGGAGGCCATGCCAAACAGGAAGCTCAGAACAGCCTGGTTGCATAAGGATAATATGGTGAAAACCACCTTTACACAGCCATTAACTGCATCACAGAGGGCTGCCCTCCCATAAGGTTACACCAGTCAAACTCTTCCAGTCAGTCAGGTAAGAAACCAAGAAGAATAAATTACAAGGAAAAAAACTAGTCAAAACAATTCAACTCTGTTGAAAAACAGTCAAGTCAGTCAACATTGAACTTGATTATCAAGAGGCACCTAGTGGTCACAACACCACGGATTCCACCTTTTCTCCACTCCTGGCATGTTTTGGAAGTGTCATGTAGACATTGCCCTCATGTCCCTAGATGCAGAGGAGAGTACCTCTCTCACTACAGAAAGCCAGGGAGCGGGAAAGGGGAGGGGGGAAGTAAAGGATTTCTAATATTAGCCTTCCCTTCGGCCATGGGAATGCCCAGCAAGCTAAGACCTCAGGAGCAATAATGGTAGCATTGTTGGCACAGTGAGCCTCATGAAGGACAGGGAACATCTGGGCCTGTGTCGAGTCACAAGAGAGCTCTATAGGGACATAAAGTGGGGCAAATAGTTGTTTTGTTCCTCATCGTTGACAACTTTGGGTCACCCTAAGACCAAAGCAACATCAGAGTGGGTCCCCTAAACCACAAAGCATATGCATGGGTCAGTCTGCAGCCAAGCTTGCAGCCCCCACAGCACTCTCATGACCCTACAGAGGTGACCATCACCTGGAGTTCTCAGACCCCACCCCAAGCTCTTTGAATCAGAATCCACATTTTAACAACATCCCTGGGCGAGTAGCTTTCCCAGTAAAGTTTGAGAAGCATGGCTCTGCTTCTTGGACTGAGATTGAGAGATGTGGGTGAATGGGGGAGGAGGGCAAAGAAAAGAACAGAAAGTAAAGTAGAGATAGAAGTATCTGTAAGAGAGAGAATCACTCTGCTTTTCAGTAAGTTGAAACCAAGGCTGCAGGGGCTCGGGAGAGCATAAAACTTACTTTTGATCAAATCCTGGATCTGAGAAATCTCCACCTTTGATTCAAAGGGTTCCTCAGACCTTATGTGAATTTGATAAGCTAGGACTTCTAGGCAGGGATCAAACTATTTCACTGCATTCTAGGAAGCCAAATAAAAGCAAGTAAAGAAATGGCAGCTCTGAGAAAATCGATGAACGGAACAAACTAGAAATCCTATTTTCATCCTAAGGAGACTGCTCAGGCCACCCTCATTTTGCCACTGCAGGATGCTCTCCCACCTCCTCCACTAGCCCTTTGACCCTGAGTGGGTCCCAGTCCTGACTCCTTCATGTCTGAGCTGAAGACACACAGAGCACTACTCCCAGTAGAAGGATCAATTAATTGTAAGCAAGAACTTAACACTCTAATTGGCTCCTCACAATCTCACTTAATGATAAAGATGTCACTTGCCTTAGCGAGAAAACCTACTGAAGAAGTTCACGATCATTAACTCTTTTAAGTTTTAAGGGCAGCAGACAATTTTAAGGAAGCTGACCCAGTGTATTTCTTTGATCTCGTCTATCTAAGGCAACTTCTGATATCCTCGTGTGAATATAAACCAGAGAAGTCTTTGTTAACTACCAAGCTGAGTAAGGATCAAAGCCACTAATCCTGGACAGTCCTGAGTGGAACCCAGATCTCCAGAGACAAGCAAGAAGATTGCTGAAGTCAGGACGCAGACTCAAATCTGTGAGAGTCACATGGAGCAAGCTTGTCCAATTCGTGGCCCGTGGACCACACATGGCCCAGGATGGCTCTGAATGCAGCCCAACACAAATTCATAAACTTTCTTAAAACATTATGAGATTTTTGTAATTGTTTCCTTTTTTAGCTCATCAGCTATGGTTAGTGTTAGTGTATTTTATGTGTGGCCCAAGACAGTTATTCTTCCAATGTGGCCCAGGGAAGCCAAAAGATTGGACACCCCTGACATAGAGGAAAAGGTAGATGATTCATATTTCCCCTACCTGGTGCTTTGCCCAACCCCATTGTCTCATAGATCGGCATAATCATGTCTCATAGTGGAGAGTGGTTCCTGCAAGCATGGGAACAATAGAAAATCTGTTCTGCCTACAGAGAGGCAGATGGGAAAACACGGGTTCCTTGAAAGTCAGAATTACACATTATTTTTATTTTATTCTCCGTAGGGTTTTGGTTTTTTGGTTTTGTATTTTCCATTAAATATCTTTTGTTTTTTCAATCAGACTTAAAGTGAGGTTACATTAAAATGTAAGGATATTAAAACCAGAAAACCTAGAAATGAGCCTGTTCTCCATCAACTCTTAGCCTTGTAATTTTGGGGAAATCATTTAACCTTCCTAAGCTCCAGTTTCCTCAATTCACAAATGACTATTTTAATAATTGCTGCCTTCTCAATTTCATAGAGGTTTTGTGAGGCTTAAATAAGATAATGAATATTTAGTCCTACAACTCAAAATCACTTAGGACTTTTTCAAAGATGGGATGGCTTTAGATAACCTGCTTATGTTCTGGGCATCTCCTCCTCCTCTAAGACCTGGCATGAGTCCACTGCAGAAAGTAAGGCAGGAGGCAGCAACGTGGAGTGGAAAGAGCATGGGGTTTCGAGGTCAGACAGATGTGAGTATAAAATCCAGTTCTGGCCCTAACCATCGGTATGACATTGGGAAAATCACTTCTCTGAGCCTCAGGTTTTTTTTTAATCTATTATATGGGAGCAATATCCATGCAGGATGGCTGTGAGAATCAGAATAAATGCATATTATTTGCCTGGCCCTTTGGAGGCAGTGATTATGATTCCTTCCTGCTGGTAGGCTCAGGAAGTGGAAGTGTAACAAAACATTCTTATATTGAAAAAGTATATAATTAAAATTTGCCCTATGGGTTCAGCTGTTTTCTCCACTAAGCATGCATTGGTTGAGGGAAAGGTAAAGTGTTGCTTGCCACTTCTGCCAGGATGCTCATCTACAAAAGCAAGAGCCAAACCTGGTATCAAGTGGGATAGCTATGTCAAGAAATATTGTCTTCTTGGTCCCAAGAACATAAGAAGCCAAAGGACCCCACAGAACACAAGTTGTATACAGGACTCAGTTGCTGTTTAGTTGCCTACATACCACAGGAGGTAAACGGGGTGTAAAATGGTAGCCATGGTGGTTGTGGTTGACAGTAGTTACAACAGAGAGATAAGGCAGAATTACAGACATCAAAATTAGTACTGACCACGGTGACAAGGGCAACAAAAAGAGGCAGAATACAGCCCTGTGGAGGGACCGTGATAAAGACCACTCTTAGTGGCAGTGGCATCTCAACTGTGGTCTAAGGGGCAAGCACAAGTCACCCACCCAACCAGACTTCTTAGGAAGCTCCGCTCTTCAGCCTGCAGTCTCTAGAAACTAAACAACCAGGAGCAGAAGCCAAGACTACAGGAGTGATGTCCATTCTGAGCGCAGTTGGCTGAAGAAGAGTCGAAGGCTTTTCCAGGGAGAACGTGGGGTTTAAGCAACTGGCCATGGGGTGGTCGGGACAGACGAGAAAGCTCACTCTCCTAATCATGAAGCCCTACTGTGTAAACTGTCGTTTCTGAGCCTGAATCCGACTCTGTAAGCAAAGACTTGATTGTTAAATTTCCTAAAAGGTAGGAACAATCATTCTTTGAAAACATCCTCCTCCCATCCTGCCCCAAGAAGAAGTCTCTTCTATAATTTGAATTACATTCATAAAAGCATGTTTCAACTGCAAAGTCCCAAGCAAATGTAAGATGGTTTTATTGCTGTTATTACGGCTAATGGTATTCCAGAAGCCCCACCCCAGTGTACAAAGGACAAAACATTCTTAGATGCACAAAATACTTGAGTATCCATCCTAATGAATAAAATGTCATTTACCACCCTGGCTTTTTTCTTATCTTTAGAGACTTCATAATCTTTTCTGGCATTTCAGTAAAGCCAAGGAACCTCACTCTTTTTTAAGCTAATTGCCTGGAAAAAGCATTCCCGCCTCTCTCATATGCAGAATAAAAGTGTCTGCCTGTCTAGCCAAGGCAGAGTCCTAACTATGAGACTGCAGACAAAATAAAGACAAATCTGACTCCATCATTGTTTCCACTCTGAGTTTCCAGTCTGCAGCCCCTATGCTTAAGGTGCCGGCATTTATTGGGCACTCTCCTTTCTGTATGGTTTCCATGTCATGCATATCATTGGTCATCCCACTTCAGGCTCCCTCAAATCCTACATGCTCCTTCTAACTGTGCAGATAAGCTGAATTTTTATAACAATGGCATGGCTATCCTTGTTCTCTGCTCTTGGAATAATTATAGACAGTGAAGAAGAGAGATGCTTGTTATTTGGGCCACCCATTTGTTCATCCTCTTACCAAATATATACTGAGCCCCTCCTATGTGCAAGGTGGTTGGAAATAGAAATACAGAGAAACATAAATCCAGCCTTGAATTTCCTGTCAACCTGGACAGAGGTCACTGCCATCCTGTTTCCAAGGAAATGTGTTTGATTTTTCAATTGGTTGCATAGTCAGTAAAAATCACCATAAGCTGGCAATGTCAAGAGGACAGTAGTAAACTCTAAATCAAGGAAAAACCTGAAGATGGTCAAGATTATGTAAGCAGGATGCTAAAATCTGGTCCACGCAATGAAATCCACACTGAGTCAGGGCAAGCTACAGTCAGACAGTCACTTAACACACATCTGGGGATGAATCACACAAAAGGAGCGAATGTGAGAATCACAATCCATGAGCAAGTTGAGATTGAAGGCAATAGAGATTGATAAGGAAGCCTTTACTCAGGGCTTCCCTCCCTGTCTAAGACATCCCAACTTCCAGCACCCCAAATCCCCAAACGAATACTCCCATTCATCCTTTAAAACTAGTCCAGACATTACTTCCACCAGGAAGCTCATCTTCCTCATCACCACCCCTTCCAGACACAATTTGACGCCCCCTCTTGTTATACTATTTGGTCCTTTTTTTTTTTTATACCACTGCAGTCTACATACTGGTGTTTAATTGTCTATTTGTGTGTCTGGTATCCCTACACTGTGAGTTCCTGGAGAACATGAATTTGTGTCTTATTTATAATTGACCACAGTGCCTGTTACATTTATTGCGCACATGTTTATAGCATGAATGAATGGATTAATGAATGAGTGAGTGAATAAATGAATGAATGAATAAAGAGGGCTAATACATTCTTTAGAAGCCTGGGTACTCTGCTCTTACAAGAATGCCTTCACTGAATACAGGGACTTTGCAAATGAAAATGTGCAGCAAATATTCTTCCCTCCTTTAGGTCAAGGGCAGAAAGGCAGCGGAGTGTCAGTTAAGTCTCTCCCTCAGCTGGAGAGACAAGCCGTCCACAATTTGCAAGCTTTCCGTGCCTGCCGTGCTTTGGGGGATTTGGCTATAGGGCTCTTAACGAGATCAAGCTGAATCACACAGTTTCATCCTGTCAAAATGCATTGGAAATCTTTCTTGGGTGATTTATCATGGAAATTCACATGGCAGGGAAGGGGAAGGGAGATTAGAGGAAGCAGAGAAAGCCACTCTCCGCCGGCAGTGCTGGGCTGGCAAGATGCCCACAGCAGCCGCAGCAGCTGCTGGACAAGGCTGTGCTGACATGGGATGGATGGGCTCCTGTGAGAAGGCCACCTCCTGAAAATAAATAATCATCTCCAGGACAGGCCCACTCCAAGAGCTGCGTTAACAGAGAACAGCCGCAGACAGTAAATCCTGGCCAACGAGTATAGTAGGGTGAGGGGGATGGTATTGATTTGCAGCTGCTGGCAACGCCTGACAGATCAGCTAAAATACAGAGTAGCTTAGATTTGCTCCCAAAAGTCAATAACAACATCGTCACTAATTTAAAGCCAGGGTGTCCACAGCTAACTGAAGTCACTGATAGTGAGACTTGGGTAGAACAATGTAAATAACCAGAAACGTGAGAATATCTTCTGGATCTAAAACGTATCTGTAAATATTTTGACTCCCCTGTCTTGCACTTCCCTCCCAGGCTGTAGGGCTGTAGGGGCTTATCTCAGGATAATCTTAGTTTTGTACAGATGCCTTTGTTTTCTTTTCATGGTGCTGTGTGTGCCAGTGTAGCATGCTGGCACTTCTTGTTAAAAGCAGCATTAACAAATGTGGGCTCAAATAGAAAGCCATTGCCATTTGTCCATGTTGCTTTGAGAAGAGGTGCCAGCTTGCACTGTGGGGCCCTGGAGGGCAGAGACTCTGTCATTCCAAGGCTGAGAAACTGCTCTTTGCCAGGAAGGATGCTGAAAACAAAGATTCAAACATGGAATGAAAATGAGACCCTGCTCTAGGACCCCTCAAATCTAACAAAGGAGATAGAGAGAAATGACTATGGCACCAGAGTGTGATGCTTTGGAAAGGGTAACCGCTGACTGTTCTGGATCAGAAAGGGCTGGCCCTGGGAGAAGCTTCTAGGAAGAAATCAATCCTTGGTCCACAGGCCAACACATGGATGATTCAAAAGACCGCTTCTCAGAAATTTGCAGTATCTATTGTTATTTAACATTTGAGACCCTGCAAGCTTTTCTTTTTCTGTTTCTTGTTTGTTCATACATTATCCTTACCAACATGTGTACGCCAGATGTGTGGGGAGTTTAAAAATTCACTGACAATGAAGAGAGGAAGGTGGGGCAGGGGCCAGAAGATTTGGATTAGTCAAGATGAGAATAATGGCCCCTATTTTTTAAAGTTTATTTTTAATAATAATAATTTTTAGAAAAAACAACACAAAGAAAGTGAATGTAGATACAACCCAAAAAGCCCCGTGGACTTTGAGGCATAGCTGTTGGCATTCTTGGTTTTAGACCAAATAAAGTAAGTAACACAAAGAATTACAAAAAATAATTGAAACCAGAAAACTGGTTTAGTTTCTGTGTTAGTTTCTTAGGGCTGCTGTAACAAAGTCCCACAAACTGGTTGACTTAAAACAGACATTTCAAGAAACAACAGATGTTGGTGAGGTTGCAGAGAAATGGAAATGTTTTTACACCATTGGTGGGAATGTAAATTAGTTCAACTACTGTGAAAGACAGTGCGGGAATTCCTCAGTGATTTAGAACTGGAAATACCATTTGACCCAGCAATCCCATGACTGGATATATACCTAAAGAAATACAAATTATTCTGTTACAAAGATACATGCACACCTAGGTTCGTTGTAGCACTATTCACAATAGCAAAGTCATGGAATCAACCCAAATGCCCATCAATAATAGGCTGGATTAAAAAAATGTGGTACGTATACACCATGGAATACTATGTAGCCTTAAAAAGGAATAAGATCATGTCCTTTGCAAGGATGTGGAGGAAGCTGAAAGCCACCATCCTTAGCAAACTAACACAGGAACAGAAGAAACACCACATGTTCTCACTTATAAGTGAGAACTGAAGAATGAGAACACGTGGACACAGAGAGGGGAATGACACACACTGGGGCCTGTCAGAGGGTGGGGTGAGGGCGGAGAGCATCAGGAAAAATAGCTGATGCATGCCGGGCTTAACACCCAGGTGATGGGTTGATAGGTGCAGCTAATCACCGTGGCACATGTTTACCTATGTAACAAACCTGCACATCCTGCACATGGACCCAGGAACTTTAAAAACAAACACTGATTCTCTAACAGTTCTGGAGATGAAAAGTCTGAAACCAGGGTGTCTGCAGATGTGGTTGCTATTTTGGGGGTACTGAGGGAGAATCCACCTCCCAGCTTCTGCTGGTGGCCGGCAGTCCTTGGAGTTCCTAGGCTTGTAGCTGCATTGCTTCCACTTCCACCTCTGTCTTCACATGGCCTTCTCCCCTGTGTGTCTCTGTGTTTCCTCATCATAAAGGTTACCAATCAATGGATTAAGGTCTGCCCTAATCCAGAAGGACCTCATACTAACTGATTACATCTCCAAATTAGGTCACATTGACAGGCCCTGGGGGATAGGACTTCAACAGATCTTTTGGGGGGGCATATTCAACCCGCAATAAATACCCACTAGCCCTGCTCACTTTTCATCTCAGCCACTGATGACTTACCAAAGACTAGTTACTCATCGACCAACACTCAATCCAGGGAAATGTGGCAAAGGCAAAAGATTAAAAAGCCAGGAAATACCCTTGCCATCTCTCTCCTCTATCTTTTTATTTATTTATTTATTTGTTCCCCTGAATATTGCCTGGGAACTCCTGTAACAGTAAGGTACCTATATATTTGGCAGGCAACAAAGAGAAAAAGGTTCTTTTCTGACCTTTTAGCTGGACGGGTGTGTGAGCTATCCACCATTCTCCTCTCTAGAATGGATGTGTACGTGCGTAGTGTGTTACGTTTGAGCATGATAAATCTGAAATGGTTCTGTTGTGGTTTCTCTTTTTTTGCTCACATTTGTCTCCTTTCTACAGACTTGGCATTCTAGTATATCGCACATCCTGAATAAAATGTCCTTTTCTTACTCAGCATCACATTTTGGTAGATAAGAGGTGAATGAAATGCTAAAAGTAATATATAATTTGCTCTTAACAAATGGTAGAAGGAATAACACAGCAGTGATGTTTTATAAAGGAAAGACTAATTACAGTGGGAACCAAACATAGCAAGGATCCAATTTTAATCTTTCATAACGAAAAATGCCACTAACACATCTGGGTGCTTTCTCTTGTTCTTAGTAGTAGCTTGAAATAATGACAGTTGGGGAAGCTGTACTATCGTTGTCCTAAAGTTTGATTTATAATCAGTCACCTTCCATTTGGCAGCAGCTTATGAGGAAGCAGCATTAGTGAGAAGTCTGGCAGATTTTGCCCTTGAGGTTAAGATATTAAACAAAAATGAAAACTAATCTATCTTCAGATGGAAGGATGGTACTTAAAGTGGAGTGTTTAGGAAACAGTCTTGTAAAATGTTTCTCTTTCAAAATGATTTTATTAGAGTAATTAAAAATGCAGAAAATGATACCATCTTTCAAAAGTTGTAAAAGAGCTGTTTTGATCTCCCTCGCTCTCTGGAGCTAGATAAATCTATATATAGCCATTCCTGGTATACGCTTCACTCATTAGCTCTATATATAGATCCAGATAGAATATTCACTGTGAACATAGGTCACACTGTGTTCACAGGAGGATTGCTTCTTAAAACCTTGAAACTATATGCTTCTGTTGATAGTTCACATAGATGGCCTTGGGAAGTGAGAAGTCAGAGGTCACCTTTAGGTCCCACAGCCGTGTCTTTATTTACTTATCCATTCAACAAATATTTGCTTAATATCTATGACACGCAGAACCCATTTTTGTGGGTTTAACACCAACAAAAAGAAAAAGTCTCTGTCCTCCACAATCTTACAATAAGGGAAGAAATGCACAACTCTACTTTTAGCAGTGTGGCAGCCTATACCACGCCTATATAATAAAAAGAGCCTTCTTACTACAATATAAGAAGCTACAGCATAAGCAACGAAAGCAAACTTTGAAATACAGTGTTGATCGCTAAGAAAGTAACAGAATCCTCATAGAGAGAGAACTGTGAGGTCACGGTAACTGGGAGGCAAATGCTAAGACCAGGAGCTTTGAGTTTTCAGATTATGAAAAAGACAACAAGAGATTAGTCCTTTCCAGAAATTTTGACCTGGAGTCTGCGGACTCTCAAAATATTAATATTTGTGCAAGAATTCAAGGAATCTGTGAACTTATATGGGGAAAAAGTTACATCTGTATTTTCATATGCCTCTAATTAAAATAGCCTTCAATTACAAAAGGTAAGCAACAGAGCACAGTAATTTCACCGGTAACTACCTTTTCTCCAAAAGAAATCAGGTATTTCATATCACATCACAGTGCTGCAAACTATCTTGAAATGATTATTACACTCATTACTTTTATAATTATAATAGTTTTAGGCATGTAACTAGATCTTATTATTTAATGTATGAATAAGAAGCATATATACTAATATTTAGTATTTGATGGCTGTATTTCAATATAATTATAATAATTTATAATCCTGTGTGTTTTATGTACACAAAAATATTTTAAGAAAAGTGCATAGGCTTCACTGGATTTCCAAAGGAATCCAGACTTCAGCATTAATGAAAGAATGAGCCGGTCGGACGCGGTGGCTCACGCCTGCAATCCCAGCACTTTGGGAGGCAGAGGCGGGTGGATCACAAGGTCAGGAGATCGAGACCATCCTGGCTAACATGGTGAAATCCCGTCTCTACTGAAAAATACAAAAAATTAGCCAGGCGTGGTGGTGGGTGCCTGTAGTCCCAGCTACTCGGGAGGTTGAGGCAGGAGAATGGTGTGAACCTGGGAGGCAGAGCTTGCAAAGAGCTGAGATTGCGCCACTGCACTCCAGCCTGGGTGACAGAGCTAGACTCCGTCTCAAAAAAAAAAAAAAAAAAAAAGAGTCAAAAAAATATATATATAATATATAAGTAAAAATATATATATTATATATATTTAAAAACATATATGTATTATTCTTCCAATAATGTGAGCTTATAAGGAAATCTCTGCTATCAATGTGGTAAGAAAAAAATTTTTTAAAAATTACCGTTGATGATAGCCACCTTATAAGAATTTATGATCCACTATCATAGGTCTGGTTCACTTATAGGTACAGTCAGAGGAATCCCCCATCCAGAAAGTAAATTAAAATGTTTCCTGGTTAGTAATACTCTCAGATGTGTGGCAGAAACAAATGTCATTTCTTTCTGAGTAAAAGCATCTAAAACTAGGGCCCTAAGGCTTCTTACACGCTATCTTTAAAAAATAAAGAGCTGGGTCAGGCGCGGTGGCTCACACCTGTAATCCCAGCACTTTGGGAGGCCAAGGCTGGCAGATCAGCTGAGGTCAGGAGTTCAAGACCAGCCTGACCAACATGGAAAAACCCCGTCTCTACTAAAAATACAAACTTAGCCAGGCGTGGTGACACATGCCTGTAATCCCAGCTATTCGGGAGGATGAGGCAAGAGAATCACTTGAATCCAGGAAGCGGAGGTTGCGGTGAGCTGAGATTGTGGCATTGCACTCCAGCCTGGGCAACAAGAGTAAAACTCCACCTCAAAATAATAATAATAATAAGCTGGATACAGGGATTAAGATGGCAGATAAGAGGCAGGACTAGCTTGCAGCTCCCACTTGAAGGGACAGATCAGATGCGGAGACTCACATCGTGAACTTTTGTTCCAGGAACAACCTTAGGAATATACCAGGAAAGCCAAGAGAATCCACAGACCCTCTGAAGGAATGGGATCACTGTTGCAGATTCCCTGAGATGCTGAAACACCATGAGTCAGCTTGCTTCCTCAGTGGGGAAGCACATAGTCTGGGGCAAGTTCTCAGACATGGTCATGACTGCCTGGAAATAGACTCGGTGCTGTTGAGGGGGCATGGTGAGAGTAAGATTGGCCTTTAGGACTGCAGGCTATGTGAGAGTGGGGTGAGGCCTGTGACTGCCGGCTTTCCCCAACTTCCCAGGAAACCTGTATGACTCGGCCAAGGCAGCCATAATCCACCTGGGAATATAACACCATTGACCTGGGAACCACACCACTATCTCCAACAGCAGCCACAGCAAGCCCTGCCCAAGGAGAGGCTGAGCTCAGATATGCCCGTGACTGCCCCCTCCTATTCATCTTTCTCTACCAGCCCTGGCTGCTGACGACAAAGACAATAATTTCTTGGGAGCGCGATGTTGCTGCCCACCACCTGAGAAACCTGAATACTTAACCAGGTGTCCCTAGGGCAAGCTTGCATCCTACTTATAGGGCCACAGCTGATGTACTCTTGAAAGTGCCACCTCCTGGATGGAAGCCAATCAACACAAAACCAGGCACTAAACCCAACAAAAGACCCTCAACAGAGTCCACTTCATTCCCCTGCTACTTCAGCTGGAGCAGGTGCTGGCATCCACGGCTGCAAGACCTTAAGACAGATCACATCACAGGACTCTTTGCAGACACTCCCCAACACCAACCTGGGGCCCAGTAGCTCCACTGGGTGACTAGACACAGAAGAGCAAAAACAATCACTACAATTCATCTCTCAGAAAGCCCCATTCCCAGGGGAAGGGGGAGAACACGACATAAAAGGAGCACCCTGTGGGACAAAAGAATCGGAACAGGAGTCCTTGGATCCTAGATCTTTCCTCTGACATAGTCTATCTAAATGAGAAGGAATCAGAAAAACAATTCTGGTAGTATGACAAAACAAGGTTCTTTAGCACCCGCAAAAGATCATACCAGCTCACCAGCAATAGATCTAAACCAAGACAAAATATCTGAATTGCCAGAAAAAGAATCCAAAAGGTAGATTATTAAGCTAATCAAGGAGGCACCAGAGAAAGGTGAGGTCAACTTAAATAAAAAACATGATACAGGATATGAAAGGAAAATTCTTCAGTGAAGTAGCATAAATAAAAAAAAATCCACGCCAGCCTGGGTGACAGGACAAAAAAAAAAAAAGTCACAACTTCTGGAAATTAAGGGCACACTTAGAGAAATGCAAAAGGCACTGGAAAGTCTCAGCAATAGACTGAAACAAGTAGAAGAGAGAACTTCAGAGTTATAAAACAAGACTTTCAAATTAACCCAATCCATCAAAGACAAAAGAAAAAAGAATTTTAAAAAATGAACAAAACCTCCAAGAAGCTTGGGACTACGTTAAATGTCCAAACCTAAGAATAATTGGTGTTCCCATAGAAGAAGAGAAATCCAAAAGTTTGGAAAACATATTTGAGGGACAAATCGAGGAATATTTTCCTGGCCTTGCTAGATATCTATACATGCAAATGCCAGAAGCTCAACGAACACCTGGGAAATTCATCACAAAAAGATCATTGCCTAGGCACATAGTCATTAGGTTGTCTCAAGTCAAGACAAAGGAAAGAATCTTAAAAGCTGTGAGGCAAAAGCATCAGGTAACCTATAAAGGAAAATCTATCAGATTAACAACAGATTTCTCGGCAGAAACCCTATAAGCGGGAAGATACTGGGAACCTATTTTTAGCCTCCTTAAACAAAACAATTATCAGCCAAGAATTTTGTATCCAGAGAAACTAAGCTTCATAAATAAAAAAGATGCAGTCTTTTCCAGACAAACAAATGCTGAAAGAATTCACCACTACCAAGCCAGCACTACAAGAACTGCTAAAAAGAGCTCTAAATCTCGAAACAAATTCTCAAAACACACCGAAATAGAACCTCCTTAAAGCACAGGGCCTAAATAACTATAACACAGTGGAAAAAAAAATGGTATTCAGGCAACAAATAGCACAACAAATAGAATCATACCTCACATCTCAAGACTAACATTGAATGTAAATGGCCTAACTGTTCCACTTAAAAGATACAGAATAGCAGAATGGAAGAATTCACCAAGTTTCTGCTGTCTTCAGTACACTCACCTAACACATAAGGACTCACAGAAACTTAAGGTAAATGGGTGGAAAAGATATTCCATTCAAATGGACACCAAAAGCAAGCAGGAGTAGCTATTCTTATATCAGACAAAACAAACTGTAAAGCAACAGCATGTAAAAAAGACAAAAAGGGACATTATATAATTATAAAAGGACTAAGCCAACAGGAAAATATCACAATTCTAAATATATATGCACTTAACAGTGGAGCTTCCAAATTTGTAGAACAATTACTACTAAACCTAAGAAAGAAGATAGAATAGTAGGAGACATCAGTATTCTACTGACAACAATAGACAGGTCATCAAGACAGAAAGTAAACAGAGAAACAATGGACCTAAACTATAACCTACAACAAGTGGATTTAACAGATACTTACAGATTCTATCCAATAATTGCAGAAATATACATTCTATTCATCAGCACATCAAACATTATCCAAGATAGACCGTATGATAGGCCACAAGTCTCAGTAAATGTAAGAAAATCAAAATTATATCAAGTACTCTCTCATACCACAGTGGAATAGAACTGGAAATCAACTTCAAAAGGAACCCTCAAAATGATGCAAACATATGTATGCAAATTAAATAACCTCCTCCTAAATGATTGTTGGGTCAACGATAAAATAAAGATGGAAATTAAAAAATTCTTTGAACTAAAAAATAATAGTGACACAACCTATCAAAACCTCTGGGATACAGCAAAAGTGGTGCAAAGAAGAAAGTTCATAGCATTAAATGCTTACATAAAAAAGTCTGAAAGAGCACAAATAGACAATCTAAGGTCACACCTCATGGAACTGGAGAAACAAGAACAATCCAAACCCAAACTCAGCAGAAGAAAAATAATGAAGATCAGAGCAGAACTAAGTGAAACTGAAAACAAGCCAAAGAAAAAAAAAAAAGATAAATTAAACAAACAACCGGTTCTCTGAAAAGACAAATAAAATTGATAGACCATTAGTGAGATTAACCAAAAAAAAGATTATCCAAATAAGCTCAATTAGAAATGAAACTGAAGATATTACTACTGATACCACAGAAATACAAAGGATCATTCAAGGCTACAATGAACAACTTTATATGCATAAACTAGAACACTTAGACGAGATGGATAAATTTCCAAAAATATACAACCCTCCTAGATTAAACCAGGAAGATCTAGAATCTCTGAACAGACCAATAACAAGCAGTAAGATTGAAATAATAAAAAAAAGCCAACAAAAAAATGTCCAGGACCAGATGGATTCACAGCTGAATTCTACCAGACATTCAAAGAAGAATTAGTACCAATCTTATTGACACTATTCCACAAGATAGAGAAAGAGGGAATCCTCTGTAAATCATTCTATGAAGCCACTATCACTCTAATACCAAAATCAGAGGAGGACATAACAAAAAAGAAAACCACAGACCAATATCCTTGATGAACATACATGCAAAAATTCTCAACCAAATACTAGCTAACCAAATCCAACAGCATATCAAAAAGATCATACACCATGATCAAGTAGGTTTAATACCAGGGTTGCAGGGATGGTTTAACATACATAAGTCAATAAATGTGATACACCACATAAACAGAATTTAAAATAAAAATCATATGATCGTCTCTATAGACACAGAAAAAGGATTTGACAAAATCCAATATCCGTTTATGATTAAAATTCCCAACAAAATCAGCATAGAGGGTATCAAGGTAATAAAAGCCATCTACAACAAACCTACAGCCAACATTATACTGAAGAAAGATTGAAAGCATTCTCCCTAAGAGCTGGAACAAGACAAGGGTGCCCACTTGCACCACTTCTATTCAAAATAGTACTGGGAGTCATAGCCAGAGCTAGGAGACAAGAGAAAGAAATAAAGGGCATCCAAATCAGTAAAGCGGAAGTCAAACTGTCACTGTTTGCTGATAAGATCATAGACATAGAAAACCCTGATGACTCATCCGAAAAGCTCCTACAGCTGATAAATGAATTCAGCAATGTTTCAGGATACAAAATTAATGTACACAAATCAGTAGCTCTGCTATACACCAACAGTGACCAAGCTGAGAATCAAATCAAGAATTCAACTCCCTTTTACAATAGCAGTAAAAAAAAAAAAACAACAACAACAACAACAACAAAACTTAGGAATATACCTAACTAAAGAGGTGAAATACCTCTCCAAGGAAAACTACAAGACACTGCTCAAAGAAATCATAGAAGACACAAACAAATGGAAACACATCCCATGCTCATGGATGGGTAGAATCAATACTGTGAAAATGACCATACTTCTAAAAGCAATCTACAAATTCAATGCAATTCCCATCAAAATACCACTATCATTCTTCACAGAACTAGAAAAAAAAATCCTAAAATTCGTATGGAACCAATAACCAAAGACTAAGCAAAAAGAGCAAATCTGGACGGCATCACGTTACCCAACTTCAAACTATACCATAAGGCCATAGTCACCAAAACAGCATGGTACTGGTATAAAAATAGGCACATACACCAATGAAACAGAATAGAGAACCCAGAAATAAAGCCAAATACAGCCAACTGGTCTCCCACAAAGCAACAAAAACATAAAATGGGGAAAGGACACACTATTCAATACATTGTGCTGGGATAATTGACAAGCCACATGGAGCAGAATGAAACTGGATCCTTTCTTACCTTATACAAAAATCAACTCAAGATGGATCAAAGACTTCAACCTAAGACGTAAAACCATAAATATTCTAGAAGATAACGTTAGAAATTCCTTCTAGACATTAGCTTAGGCAAAGACTTCATGGCCAAGAACCCAAAAGCAAATGCAACAAAAACTAAGATAAATAGATGGAACTTAAAGTAAAAAGCTTCAGCACAGCAAAAGAAATAATCAGCAGAGTGAACAGACAACCCACAGAGCAGGAGAAAATCTTCACAATCTATACATCCAACAGAGGACTAATATCCAGAGTCTACAAAGAACTCAAATAAATCAGCAAGAAAAAATAAATGATTCCATCAAAAATGTGACAAAGAACATGAATAGACAATTCTCAAAAGGAGATATACAAATGGCCAACAAACATACGGAAAAATGTTCAACATCACTAACTATTAAGGAAATGCAAATCAAAACCACAATGCAATACCACCTCATTCCTGCAAGAATGGCCATCATCAAAAACTCAAAAAATAATAGATGTTGGCATGATTATGGTGAAAAGGTAACAGTTTTACACTGTTGGTGGGAATGTAAACTAGTACAACCACTATGGAAAACAGTGTGGAGGCTTCTTAAAGAACTCAAAGCAGATCTACCGCTTGATCCAGTAATCCCCTTACTAGGATTCTACCCAGAGGAAAATAAGTCATTATACAAAAAAGATACTTGTACATGCATGATTATAGCAGCACAATTTGCAATTGCAAAAATATTGAACTAGCCCAAATGCCCATTAATCAACAAGTAGACAAAGAAAATGTTACACACACACACACACACACACATATATATATATCTCACATTTATACACACACACACACCATGGAATACTACTCAGGAATGGAAAACCAAACACCATATGTTCTCACCCATATGTGGCAGCTAAGCTATGAGGACAGAAATGCCTAAGAATTATATACTGGACTCTGGGGACTCAGGGGAAAGGGTTGGGATGGCGAGGGATAAAAGACTACACATGGGGTACAGCGCATGTGTTAGGTGCACCAAAATCTCAGAATTTACCAGTAAAGAACTTACTCATGTTACCAAACACCACCTGTTCCCCCAAAACCTATTGAAATAAAAAAGTGAAAAAAATTAAAGAAAATAAATTTTTAAAAATAAAGTATACAAAAAAGTGCAAAAACAAAAGGAAATACATACGTCTCTAAGGCCATTGAGACCATCTAGGTAAAGTCTCAATAGCTTGTGTGTGAGCCTCGTGTTAGAGACATTTGGCTACATAAAGAAGAAATATTACTGTGTTGGAGAGATAAGGTTGTTCTCTGAAACAAAAACTACTTACATTTTCAAACATTTCTCAGTTGTCCTCCCTCCCTACTCTATTAGTGAAATGGCCTGTTTACAAATGGAAAAATTGAAACATTATTATGTCAACTTTCCCATGAACTGTCATTGATGATAGCATATTGAACTTTCAATGTCTGCAAGAGAGACCAATATTAGAGCAACATCTTAGTTACTGAATTCCCTGTGAGCTCTCAACCCATGTGCAACCATGACCACATCTTGTGATGAAAATACATCAGGAACCTGAACTTTAAAGAAATAAATGAGAAAGATAAGAGTTTACCAAATACCAGTCTTATCTTGGAGATATGTGTCCAACCTAAAATAAATATGAAAAAAATTTGCCAAATTTTCAGTCATGCTCAGATCAAATAACTCAGATTTGTTTCCAGATGTTCAAGAGAATATCCTAGAACTCTTAATGTTCCTTGGAGGAATCATTAAATGGCCTCTTCCTTGGACTCTTAGGACCAGCAATAACTCCTAAGTTGAATTGACTCACATCTATCTCAGTCTTGATTTCACTTTAGGTCTCTAACATTTGAGTCCTTGCTTTTCACGTGGGCACTCAGAATCTGCCATACACTGTGGATTTTAAGGTGACTTGTTAGGACTGAGAAAGTAAATTCTAATAAACATTAATGCAGTCTTAATACAAAAACTCAGGACTAACTTAGAACCTGTTTTATGCCAGAAAGGGAAATTTACATGTTGATTACCTCATAACTATGAGCTTTTTGTAGAGCTGAAAGTTCATTTGATCAGTTGGAAACATGGCTGCCTGATACTATGCCATATTTATAGAAGTTACTATTTTTAAAATCCAATCAGTCATTGTCTTTGGTAGAATAAAGTTCTCTCAGAGTGTTATATTGAACCAAGCAGCATGAATGGACAAATGAATTTCCCGACGGCTCCAGCTACCAGAAATCATCTAGTAATACAAGGGAAGGCCCCAAAGTTTTTTAAGTGAAAAAATAAGCATGAAGATTGAAAGAGTAAGACAAAGGAAAGCATAAGTATAAATGGATTTATAACATGGACTGCATCAAGGGATTTGGTATTTTTCTTTCTAATTCCTATACATTAAAGTAGATTAACAGGCACAGCTACTAAGACACACACACACACACACACACACCCCACACACAAAATAATGAGCTCAAAATAAAAAGTGCTAAGCAAATGAAGGAATAATACACCATGAGCAAGAGTCCGAGGAGGAAAAAACAAAATTGCTTTAGCACCACTTTCCCAAGGACTTTAGATTTTGCCATTATCTGATTCAGAATCAAAATAACTCTGTGCAAAATGTTTAAAGAAAAGTGGAATTTAAAAGTTTACAAGAAGAAGACTACTCAAAATAACCAACTTGTAAGTAGAGCAAACTAGGACTTTTAGAAATAAAAAAGTAACTATTGAAATTTAAAACTTTATAACTGGGTTATAGAAACAGATTAGGCTTAAAGTCTAAAATTAGATTTTGATTCTAATTAGATGTAAGGTGAAAAGGTAATTATTCATTGGAAAATATATTTTTTAAAATTTATTCCTAATTAAGGACAAATAAGGAGATTTTAAAAACAAGAAAAAGAAATTAAGACAAAGAGGATAAAATTAGAGAGCCTAACATTGGTTTTATTGATGGTCCAGAAATTAGCTAGTACGAAGAGGAGATCTAATATTTGAAGAGAAAATGGCTGAGGAATTTTCAGAATTTGTGAAATAAACCCATTTTCAGATTCAGAACTCCAGTGAATTCCAGACAGAATAATAAAAATAGAAATATCAAAATAAAATTGCTGAATATGAAAGACTGAAAGATCTCAAAAACAACCACAATAAAACCAAAGCAGAGATAATTTTAAAAGGAATGAAACTTAGACATCAAACCTCCCAAAGATATCAACTTATTGAGTGAAAATAACTATAACCCTACAATTATATACTAAGCAAGGTTATCTTTCAAGAAGAAGGATAAAATCAACACATTTTTAGATGAACATAAACTATGAAAGTTTACCACTAGCAGGCTCTCAAAACATTACCTTCTAAATGATAAACCTCAAGATGAAAGAAAAAATTCAAAAAGATTTGAGACACAGTAAAGAATGGAAAGCAAATGAGTAAAGATTTAGATAAATCTGAAAAGCCTGACTGTACAAAATAGTAGGAATGCTCAATTTGTGAGATTTTTTTCTTAAAGAGAGAAATGAAATTATGAATACCAACAGCATGTAAGCCCAGAGGAGGATGATCAGAGACAAAAGAATTATAAAACTCTTGAATTATTCAAAAAGAAGTTCAGACACTAATTAATTTTAGATTTTAAGTCCACAAGGAAAACCTGTAAAAGAAGATAAATGGTATGTATGTTCCTAAAAGGTATAGGGAGGGGAAAGATGAACAAGAAAACAGTAGGTCAGAAATGTGGTATTAAGAAGCACAGATCACCAGGAACAAAAAGAAAGTACAACTTAATACAGCAAAATAAGTGCAAATAGATCAGTCATCATAACCAGTGCACATTTAACTTATTAATTAAAAGATATTGTCAGACAAAATTTTTAAAAATCAGATGAATGTTATTTCTAAGAGACAGATCTAAAATATACAAACATGGAAACATGAAAAATATAAAGATAAAAAAGACATACTGCGCAAATACAAATCAAAAGACAACTAATAATATTGGTGAATTAAATTGAGATATAAAGCATACGTAAAGAGAATCGCTGTTTAATAATAAAAATTTTCAACAACCATGGATAATAGGCACCCTTTAGGGGTTATCTTTAATGCTAAAAGATATAAAATGAAAGTTGATAATGTCAAGGAATGTATAAATTATAAATCTACCATCATAATAGGTTTCAACATCCTTCTATCAATTTTTAGTCAAACAGACAAAAACCGAAGCTTGATTTGATGGATATTTATAGGCCATGCATTCAACAATAATACAAAATATCCTCAAGATCCATATAACATTTACAAAAATTGTCTCAATATTAGGCCATAAGTCTCAATAAATTTCAAATTATCAGTATCTCATAGAGCCTATTCCCTGATCACAATTAAATTAGAATTCAGTAACAAAATAATTTAAGCTCTGATGGGAAATTAAAATATTTCTAAATAATATGTAAGTCAAATAAGAAAGAATTATGAAAAGTAAAATGTACTTAGAATTAAATAATTATACATATTAAAACTTGTGGAATGCTAAATTAATAATTTGAGAACATTCATCAATCTGTATGCTTATAGGGGAAAAGAAAGGCTAAACAATTAAAGCTAACTTAGGAAAAAAATTTTTAAACAGTACAATTTTTCCAGATGAGACTTTCTAGTATCCAATAAGCATATGTCCTGGCAATTTCTGAAGTATCTCTTTGGAGTGTCATAGAAACTTGAGTTCTTTAAAAAACTATTATTTCTGATCAATATCTGTGTCTTTAAAAAAAAGATGAGAAAAATCCCAAAGAAAATAAAAAGAATGAAAGAACAGAAACAAATATACAGAAAACAAAAATTCAGTATACAGTACTCACAAATCCAAAAGATATTTTTTAGAATACTAATAAAGTATTAAATATTTGGTCAGATTAATCAATTTAAAAAGAGTGAAAGCACAAATATGCAATATCAAAAATGAAAAGGGGATCATGTTACAGACAGAGCAGAAAATTGAAAAGATGGTAACTTTAGCCAATGAGCTTTAAAGCATATAAAACTGACAATTTGCTAGGGAATAAAAGCAATTTGCCATAGGTGATTCGTGAAGAAATAGGAAGCCTGAATAGTTCTGTAATCACTAAAAAAAGTTAAATTAGTAACTAAAGATCTTCCCACAAAGAAAGAAAAAAAAAATAGATAATTTCAATTTTTATAAAACTCTTCTAGGAAATAAAAACAAGGAATACTCACCAATTACATATATAAAAATATGTAATCTTATATCAAAATTAGGAAAGTACTTACAAGAAAAGGGCAATCTCCCTCCTAAACATATTTTAAAAATACTACAAACTAAATCCAACAATGTATATAAAAGATATAC
Organism: Theropithecus gelada; assembly: GCF_003255815.1. NCBI lineage: Eukaryota > Metazoa > Chordata > Mammalia > Primates > Cercopithecidae > Theropithecus > Theropithecus gelada. Next base: position 100,779,461 of record NC_037682.1, on the reverse strand, counting down.
ATCATGACCAGTTTGAGTCTATTCAAGGAATAGTCTGGGCACCATGACTCACTCCTGTAATCCCAGTACTTTGGAAGGCCAAGGCAGGAGGGTGGCTTGAGGCCAGGAATTCAAGACCAGCCTGGGCAATATGGTGAAACCCTATCTTTACAAAAAAAATTTTAAAAAATATTTATCTAGAGTTTAAGACCAGCCTGAGCAACATGGCAAGACCCTATCTCTACAAAAATTTTAAAATATATATATTTAGCCAGGCATGGTTGCCTTCAACTGTAAGTCCCAGCCACTCAGGAGGCTGAGGCAGGAGGACCACTTGAGCCCAGGAGTTTGAGGTTGCAGTGAACCATGATTGGACCACTGCAATTTGGCTTGGGTGACAGAGGAGACCCTGACTCCAAAACAAAAGAGGAATGTAAGTTTGATTTAACACCTAACAATACAATTCACCACATCAACATGGTTTTTTAAATCATTTAATTATCTCAATACATGGAGAAAAATAAAGAAATTTAATACCCATTCTTAAGTGTAAAAATATAGAAGGAAATTTTTGTAACCTACTAAAGAATACCTACTAAAACATAGAGAAAACATTCTAAACGAGGAAACATTAGGCATAGTTTATATAAAAGCAAGAGCAACATACATATGGCTAGCCCCAGTGATGACATGGAGTAAGAGTTTGTCAAATCAATCTCACGAGGATCAGAGATCTCACCTAGTATAAAACTTTATTAGTAATTCAAAAGATAAAGGAAATCACAAAAAGCAGATAAATCATGGAGCAATATACACATGGTTAGCCACAGTGATGACACAGAGTGACAGTTTGTCAAATCAGTCTCACAAGAATCAGAGATCTCACCTAGTATAAAACTTTAATAGTAATTCAAAAGATAAAGAAAATCACAAAAAGCAGGAAAATCATGGAGAAGTCTGATACTGCTGTCACAACTCCCCAGCTCTTTCTTTGCTCCTTAATTCTGGACTCCTTAGGTCAGGGGTCCAGATTTAAGGTATTCTCTGATGAGGCAGGCTGGGTATCACTTACACACAGGGGAGCAATCCCTATCATGAAATATCTCCATTGTGTACATCAGCAATTACATAACTGATCCTGACATTTTCCAGTAGGCCATGCCTCACAAAAATATAAACAAGTTTGCTTACCATAGGCAGACTCCAGGGACCAAGTGTGTCCTACTTAAAGCATTCCATGGGTAAGGACTCTCCATTATGTTTACAAGCAGACCTGACCAGAGCATTTCATTCTTTTTGGCTCTTTTCCTCTCATCCCTCGGGTACAGAGGATGGCTTACAAACTAGCTGCTAACCCTCTCTTCTCACTCAAAGGCCCAGGGATTGGGGGGAAAAAAAGTCTACATAAGCTACTGAGGATAGATAATTTTGTTAACTCCCTGGAATATTGCCTAGAAAATGGCCATCACATTGTGGATGCTCAATAAATGTCTGTTGAATGAAAGAATCAATAGATTGTTTACAAATGAATGCTCTCCACAAAGAAAACACAAAAGCAAATATAAATAATTAGAATTGATAAGAGGCCATAGTAAGTTAAATTAATGTAAAACCAATATACATCAAAAGAGAAAAAGTAATTTTAAAATAATCTTTATTATAGCAACAAAAGCAAAGTCACCCAGGAATGAATAAAAGTAAAATAAGTAAAACCTTTATGACAAAAACTACAAAACATTATTGAAAAGCACTGAAAAAGGTCTAATAGATAAATGCATAAACAGGAAAATTGAATACCATAAGATATCAATTTTTCCAAATAGACCTGTAGCTTCAATAATTCCAGTTGATATGCTAATCATAGTTTTATTTTGTTTTGTTCTATGAATATGAAAAGCTTGAACTTAAAACATATAGATACAGAAACAAAAAGTTCGATACAATCCTGAGAAAGGACATGGAGGAAATCTCAACCTACAAAATACCAAAATGTATTATAAAGTCATAGTCATGCAGTCAGTGTGGCACTGGGGCAAGAATGGACAAATAGACCAACAAACTGGGCAGAAAGTTCAGAGACAGGGCCATTCACACCTAGCAACTTAACATGTCAGAGGTGGCCTTCCAGGTTAGTAGGAAAGGAGGAACAATTTAAAAGTTGGCATTGTCATTGTCACAATTGGTTGTCCATATAAAAAGTTAAATCTGACTCTTCAAAATTCAGTTTTAGGTAGATTATAAAGGTAACTGTGAAATGCAAATTTTTAGCAGCAAACAGAGAAGAGTATCTCTACAAACTTAGGCAAAACATAAAAATAACAAAGAAAACAATTGGTACATTTCACTATATTAAAATGTAACTTTTTTTTTATTTTGAAGAGATTTATTCAAAGCCAAATCTGGGTGACCAATGGTCTGTGACATAGCCCTCAGGGAGATCCTGTTAACATGTGCCTAAGGGTCAGGATAGAGCTTGGTTTTATACATTTTAGGGAAACATTAGGCATCAGTCAATACATGTAAAATGTCAAAATGTGGCATTTCTATTAGGCAAAAGATGCTGTTTAGAAACCCAAATTTATAAAAACCAACAAACTAGGGAAAATAGAAATTGCAACAAATGTAATGGTCAAAGGATTAGTATCAATAATCTCTCATAATCTCCTACCTCTCAATGGGTAAGTCATAGTCCAATTGAAAAATAGACTGTCCCATCATGTTACACAAGAACAAACTGGCCGTAGGATACATGAAAAAGTTGTCAACCTTATCAGTAATCAGAGAAATATAATTTTAACTGCAATAAAACTAATTTTACATTAATAAAAATATAAAAATTTAAACTCTGACAGTACCAATTTTTGGTGAGGGTACAGGACAATGAGAACCCTCATACATGGATAGGTGACACTGTAATTGAATTTAACTTATTTGAAAAATAATTTAACATTACTCTCAAGTCTGAAAATATGCAGACCTTATGGACCACAATCCCACTTTCTGATGTGTATCCAACATACACTTGCAAATGTACACTGGAAAACACAGCAGTGTTGAGTGTCAAGAGCAACAAAATGAAAACAACTCACATGCTCATCACCAAGTAAACAGATAAATTGTAGCAAATCAATACTACATAATACTCTATAGCAGTGAAGCAAATGAATTACAGCTACACACATGAAAGTGGATGAATGTCAAAAACAGAATAGTGAGGAAATGCAAGTCACAGACATCACATATAGTATAATGCCATCTATATAAATAGCAAGATGTAATTAATGATAACAGAGTGATGCAAAGCATCATGGGAGTTCTGAGGAAGGACTTCTGTCTGTGGGAGTCAGGGAATACATTATAGGGGAGGTGAGCTTTGAACTGGACTTTGAACAATAGAGAGAATTTCTAGAAAGATACAGAGTAGCAAGTATATGTAAGTACAGTGCAGGATGGAAAAACAGTGTGAGCCATGGTGTGAAGTTTCCCCATTCTCCAAAGAACAATGTAACTGAAAAATAAGACATACCATGGGAAATCATAAAACCAGAGAGAAAGCCAGATAGAGACTGGTTGGGGCCAGGGAGCCAAGAGGTCATCGCTTGCTATATCAGACATATGAGAGGAGGTCCCATTATTCACATCCTAAAGCAGTGCCTTGTTCTGTGAGCCTGTTACCTGCCCTGTACTCCTCCCCCGCCACCTCCCTCATACTCATGCTCTCATTCCCCAGCATTACTCTTATTCCAACCACTTGAAAATAACAGCAACTGATACTGCATTATTATGAACAGCACCATTTCAAAATGAGGGTAACATAAATAGTCTAGGTGGAGAAAGCCCACATTGGCCCAGCACATTCAGCAACCCCCTGAGCCTTGAACCCACACTAGGAGGCATGTGTGTATGCCTGGGGCCATGTCCCTTCAGCAAAGAGGCTCACACACATACCTAATTTGGGATAAGCTCAATAATTAAAGGCTGTGCTTTCCATCTACACTCATTCGGCAAACATTTACTGAGCATTTCAAGCCAACAGGAACACCGTCTTCTTAGAGTCATGCAACCAGTCTCATTATACCGTAGCTCCTCCATCCCAACGATAGTTTTCAGCGGTCATAGCCAAGTGTTGTTAGACATGATCCAGAAGTGATTTGCTCCTTATTTTCATTTTGCAGAACAGCCATTCAGTGTTCACTCAAGCACTAATGCTTTTTAAAATTAAATGTGAACTGTAGTGAGTAAAATACTCCTAACCACATTAGAAGTAGTTTGCTGTTCAAAGTGATGTGTGAGGAGCATGCAAAAATATCATTGGCAGAATACCAAACTTTCCTTTTTTTAAAAAATTACTTTCTCTTTTCTTTTTTCTCTTAATCTAATGTTAATACATTTAAAAATAAGAACAGAGATATGAAAATATGTTTTGTGCAATATGATTTGAAAGGGAAGTTCTACTTGTTACCAGAAAACTGAGGGGGGAAGAAGGCCCTTATCTTTCCTTGATATCTCTATTTTTTTCTGGAAGACTTTGTAGCAAGTTGAACTCAGTCAAACATGAATATGGAAGCCGCTCTTTGTAAGAAAGATGATGTTACCGACCTACAGTCAAAAGTAGTGATAATGAATTTTAACTGACCCAATCACATTCTTTTAAATGCTTTTCAATAATTTATCTAGCATTACCAAAGGTACACATAGCTGAGTCCTAACTCAAACAAGGCCCCAGTTGATCCAAGGCTCAGAAATGGAAAATGGAATGGGAAACATAACCAAAAAGTAGGAATTAAGGTGACAGAAACTGCCAATATATTACAATCATAGTGTAGATGGAGCTGGTTGAGAGCCACAGGTGGAGGTCAATCTTGGAATTCAGAAAACAAATGCAGGCAGATAGGGAAACAAACAGAAGCCATGGCAAGAAGCAAAACTACAGCACAAAGCACAGAGCATTTTTCCTATCAGTCCAGACATTTATGAAGAGCACTGTTATTTTATGGGTTGAAGACTTGGAATTCTGGTCACAAAACGTTCTAGCTGCTACCAAATCCTCCCTACCTTTTAAACGGATAGGCCCAAAGCTGAAATTTGTCAGAGAAACAAAACTGACCATTTACGTAACCGCGAGCTGAGAAACAGTGAAATTAGCCAAGGTGGAACAGAGCGTCTCACTGGGGTGCAAACCCGTGGTTTCACCAGCTCAGTGCTCTAAACACCTGAACACCTTCTCTGGCGCCCAATTCACCCAGTCATTAGGTCGGTTCAGAAAATAAAGTTACAAAGTGAGTTAGTGAGCACTACTTTGATTACAAGTGACAAAGTTTCAGTCCAAAATGTTTAGGCAAAAAAAAAAAACCAGGTATACTGAGGTGTCTCGTAGAACTTAAGCCAGGAATATTTGGACCTCATTAGCAATTCAAACACAGAGCACAGCTCTCCTGTGTCTGTGTCTCTGTGCCCCTGCATCATTCCTCACTCTCAGTGTGGACCAGGGTGGAGGAAAACATGGGCAACATCACCCCCAGACTCGTAGATCTTAAAGCTCCAGCCTTCAGAGACTGACCCGCTTTCTCTGATCCCAATTAAAACGGAAAAGAAAATGTGTGGCCCTGGCTCAGTCAGATTCCCAAAGATGGGCCACTCAACTGTGGGTGAGATGGCAGACTGCTTTGATTGGCCCAGCAACGCTCAGGTGTATTAGTGAACAGAGGTCAAAGGGATGAGGTCATGAAAGAATATGGCCATTGGAAGCTGCCATTCCCCAAAGAAGTAGATGCTTAGCATAGAAACAGTAAGTATCCACCACCCAACTGGGTGAGCTACATATTACACAAAGTGCAATAATTGGGCTAATAGCCCAATATTTTATTAGGACCAGGACAATCACCTGCCCCGATCATAGAGATTATGTCCTTTAATCTTATTTAAAAATCATTGCAACTCTGTCTTCCAGATGAAGATGGAGCTTCTACACTCCTCAGTTTCTTAGTCACCCCCCAGAATTTAGAGGCAGGTGAGGGTGTCTAGTTCATGCCAGGTACACTGAGGTTTCTCTAGTTGATGGGGCAGGGCAGCCAAGAGAGAAGAACCAGCTTCCCTGACAGATACGGTTCACATTGCAACTTTTCATGCCCTAGCTTTGCAACTATGGGCACGTTACTGAACTTCTCTCTGAGCCACAGTTTCCTCATCTGCAAAATGAGGAAAAGAAAACTACCTTGCAAGGTTTGTATAAAGGTTAGAGATAATGTACATAACTGAACACTATGTCTGATCGATGGTAGCTATTGTATTATTAATATACTGAATGGCTCCCTCACAACCTCTAAGAGATAATGTGTCCTTAACCTTGGGAATGTCTTCAGGACAATGTTCCATTTTACACTAACCTATTTCCTTGTAAAAAATCTCCCTTTTGTACCCTGTATATCCAGACCACAAGACACGGTTAATATAGATTCCAATTAGGTTGTACTATGAAGAAAGAAGGATGGAGTGAGGATAAGGGAGCAACTTTTATTCTTTACCTGAAATGATATCACAAAATATCCAAACTTTAAAAACAACTTTAAAATACGAACTAGGAAGGACAACATAACTTCACTAGTACCCTGAATTTTTAAAACCTGAAATAAAAATACAATTCAGGAAAGCCCTACCTGACACCATCTCCGGAGCTATGGCCATTCAGAGTGGAGCAAAGTTCCCCAGTAGGATTTCACAAAGTACAGATATCTTTATTTTACAAATGAAGAAACTGAAGCTCAGAGAGAAGTCACTTCTCTGAGGTCACATCGTTCAACAAAATCAGGCACATCTAGATCCTATTCCCAGCCTAAGGCCTTCCCACCCACTCTGCATCATAGGCAGCTGGAGGGTAGGCTCCAGGTTAGGAAGGTGGGGCCCTCAAGGAGGCCCCAGAGGAACAGAGAGGGAGAGCTGACCTTAACAAGAGTAAAGAAAATGCTACAGACAGAGCTTCATGTCCTTCAAGTGGATCCCCTGACAAAAGGGGAAGAAAACAGGCTTTACAACCTGTGCTCTCTCCTGGCTGCTTTCTCTGGCTAGATTTAAGTGAGTTGAAAATTATTCATTATTTTACACTATCTGAAGCTCCCTTAACATGGATAATCAAAACGTAGCTTTCATTAACGTCCCTCAAACAGCAATAATAAAAGAACACGTAGTTCAGCTAGTACATGATAAAAAAGGACTCCTAAACTCCTACCTCAGTCTCCTGCTTTGATTCATTTTATGCTCTAGCAAATCAAATGCTTGTGACAGCCCTGCTCAGCCACCTCCTTCTTCCCTCCACAGTACTGTTCTTGCTGACCCTGCTGGCTGAAATTCCCTTCTGCTCTTTCCTCAGCTCACTCATCCTTTAAGATATAGCTCAGGTACCACCTGCTCTGGGGAGCTGTCCATCACTCGTCTTTGTGTCCTGGCTCATTGCAAGCCACAGTGAAGGTGTGTTGAGTGCTTAACGTTGAAGAAAAGGGTTTTATCATTGTAACCCAGGGCCAGAATTTCTTTTTTATAACCCTAAACCATTGCAGCCATTTCTACAACTCCTCCTCCAACACACTGATGGTGTGTGAATCAGGCCATGTGTGTCATAAGCCACTAAAACTTTGGAAATGTCTGCTGGAAAATGTCAGCCTCCTTTCCTGACAGAGAGGAAAGGAAGTAGAAGATGAGAAACCACAACAGTGCGGGGAGGGGGGACAGCATGGTGAATACAGGAAGGTGGGCAGAGAAATGGCACAGGAGCACCTGGAGCAGAAAACAGCCAAGACAACATAGTCACGTATCTGACATTGTCCGAAACCACTGCTGATTCTCTTATTTTCAGCAGCCTCTACCCCTAGCCTGGAATTTCTGGATTTGCAATAGTTACCAGGAAGAAATGGAGACTTTCTGAGGTGAATGAAGCCCATGGCAGCATCCACACAAGACCATCACCCCTTGAAGTGACCTTTACCTCAAGTTATGCCTGAGACTTTGCTTTTCCTACAGCAAGACTAGAGGGTCACGTGGAGGTCATAGTGTGGGCTCTGCTCTAAGATAGAACCCAAGAGGGCGTTATGTGACTTACAGAACAGACAGCAGGAAACAGCATCTAGCCTGCCCAGGTTCGGTGCTCCTGGGTACAGCTTTATCCCTTAGCCACTGAAGAAGCCTTCACATCATACACAACACCAAACCCGGCCTAGCTCCTAGACAAAATACTGGCCAAATCTCAAATGTGAATTTCTCCAATTCTGATTCTCATCTATACAGCTTAACAAATCAAGTTTGTTCAAGCTCATTCACTTACAAACTCTGGCTGGCATCCAGCGTCACCATTCTGAGACCATGGGTCCCACAAAGCCCATTACATCTGTGGTCTGTGGTCCTCTATAGCCAACAATTAGCTCCCAGATGCAATACAAACTGCCATTTCCATTCTGGTCATGGTTACCATGGGAATCACCTTATGCTTCTCTGTAGAAACCAACTATAATGCTTTTTACTAATGGCCCATGCACTGGCTCTTGAGAGACTACAAGTATTAGGCAATCAAAGCACTTGTATTTGGACTTCCTCTCCTTTTTTAGGAGCTTAAGTATGAATGAAGAAGGGCAAGAGACAGAGAAGAAAGTGTATTCATTCCATTAGGAAAGAGGCTTCTACTGGCCCTTTCCCTCTCTTGGTGGAGCTCAGATATTTTTATAAATTTAAGAAAAGTCATTGACAAGGGATTAATAACCAGAATATATAAGGAGCTCAAATAAGTCAACAGGAGAAAAAGCTAATAACTCAATTAAAAAGTGGGCAAAAGATATAAGTAGACATTTCTCAAAAGAAGACATACAAATGGTAAACAGGTATATGAAAAGGTACTCAGCATCATTGATCATCAGAGAAATGCACATCAAAACTACCATGAGACATCATCTCACCCAGTTAAAATGGATAATTTCCAAAAGACGGGGAATAACATGCTGGTGAGGATGTGGACAAAAGGGAGCCCTCATATACTGTTGCTGAGAATGTAAATTAGTACAGTCACTATGGAGAACAGCATGGAAGTTCCTCAAAAAACTAAAATTAGAACTACTACACGATCCAGCATTCCCACTGCTAAGTATATACCCGAAAGAAAGCAAATCAGTATGTTTAAGAGATATCTACCTTCCCACGTTTATTGCAGCACTATTCACAACAGCCAAGATTTGGAAGCAACCTAAGTATCCATCACCCGATGAATGAATAAAGAAAATGTGGTACATATACACAATGGAGTACTATTCAGCCAGAAAAAATAGATTCTGTCATTTACAACACTACTAATGGAACTAAAGGACATTTTTGTCAGGCAAAGAAAGACAAATTTGCATGTTCTCACTCCTTTATAGGAGCTAAAAATTAAAACAATTGAACTCATGGAGCTAGAGAACAGAAGGATGGTTACCAGAAGCTGGGAAGGATAGTGGGGGTTGAGGGTTGGGGATTGGGGATGGTTAATGGCTACAAAAATATAGTTAGATGGAATGAATAAGATCTAATATTTGATAGCACAATAGAGGGACTACAGTTGACAATTTATTATACATTTTAAAATAACTAAAAGTGCATACTTAGATTGTTTGTAACACAAAGAAAGGAAAAATGCTTGAGATAATGGATACCCCATTTACCCTGATGTGATTATTACACATTGTATGCCTGTATCAAAATATCTCAAGTACCCCATAGACACCTACTATATATGCACAAAAATTAAAAATGAAAAAAAAAACTAATTTAAAAAAAGAAAAATAGGCAACACCATGGGGACACTGCAGGGGAATAAAACACCAAGAGATTTTGATTAAAGGATTTCTGATTTCAGTTAGGTAAGTGTAATAACTCCTGCATGACATGGTGACTATAGTTAATTACAATGTAGTATATTCTTGCCAGTTGCCAGAAGAGTAGATTTTAAGTGTTCATACCACAAAAAAAATGACCAGTATATGAGGTAATGCATAACTTATTAGCTCAATTTGGCTATACCACAATGTATACATATTTCAAAACATTATATTGTACATGACAAATATATACAATTGTATTTGTCAATCAAAAACAATTTTTTAACCCAAAATGAAAAAAAAAATACACTAAGCAAGGAGTCAGGAGACCTCACTTCTACATTTGAGTCAGTCACGAATTCTCTCTGTGAATTGATACAATTCACTAAACCTCTTGGAGCCTGTTTTCTCATCAATAAATTGAGAAGTTTAACCAAAAAGATTTGTTTCAACCTCATCAATTAGTATTTTGATAGTTTTTTTCCTGCTAGAAATTCACAAAATAATTTCTCCTCTACATGAACAATGGTAACAGTCGTCAGATAAAAGACAGGAAAACATAACAAAACTGAAAATAAAACATGGTTCAGGTCATAGGGCCAGAGGCCAGAGGGGCCCAGAAGCCAAAGCTGCAGATGGAGCTAGGAGTGTGAAACCAAACAAGCAATCTGGCATCAGAAAGCCCAAAGAGCATATTCAGATACTCAGCGAGAAGACATCGTGGCCAAAGAATAAGGACATCAAGAAAATCCAAAGCAAGAAGTCCTAACCGAGCCACACGGTGGATTAGAATGTGTCTATCACAAGTCAGAAAATAATGAGTCAAAAGCCTAGGAGAAAGTTAAAAAAAAGTTGAGAGACATCAAAAAGAAAATCAAGTCCCAACAATTTCTCCTATACAATGCTTGCAGTAATATGTGTCAGGCCATCTCTGGCATAGGCCACAATCAAAGTTGTGGAAAATGTCTGCTGGGAAATGTCAGTTTCCTTTCCTGATAGGGGTTTCCAAAATTTCAATGGAAAATGAAAAAAAAAAGAAAAGAAAAAAAAAAAATCCCTGTAAGGTCAGTTAAAAACCTATGGGATCAAAAGGACAAGAGGTTTGAGGCTGAGATACAGGCACTTCGGCCTCATTTTGCACCAGGTTTTTTTTTTTTTTTTTTTTTTGGTCATTGCCACTGAAGTCTCTGTCAAAGTTTCTGGGCTGAACCTCTATAGGTGTGCCTTCATGCCTTCTCATCTTGAAAATTGCCAGTATAGGGCTAGCCATATGTAGAAAGCTGAACTTGGATCCCTTCCTTACACCTTATATAAAAATTAATTCAAGATGGATTAAAGACTTAAATGTTAGACCTAAAACCATAAAAACCCTAGAAGAAAACCTAGGCAATACCATTCAGGACATAGGCATGGGCAAGGACTTCATGACTAAAACACCAGAAGCAATGGCAACAAAAGCCAAAATTGACAAATGGGATCTAATTAAACTAAAGAGCTTCTGCACAGCAATAGAAACTACCATCAGAGTGAACAGGCAACCTAAAAAATGGGAGAAAATTTTTGCAATCTACCTATCTGACAAAGGGCTAATATCCAGAATCTAAAAAGAACTCAAACAAATTTACAAGAAAAAAACAACCCCATCAAAAAGTGGGCAAAGGATATGAACAGATACTTCTCAAAAGAAGACATCTATGCAGCCAACAGACACATGAAAAAATGTTCATCATCACTGGTCATCAGAGAAATGCAAATCAAAACCACAATGAGATATCATCTCACACCAATTAGAATGGCAATCATTAAAAAGTCAGGAAACAACTGATGCTGGAGAGATGTGGAGAAATAGGAACGCTTTTACACCGTTGGTGGAGGTGTAAATTAGTTCAACCATTGTGGAAGACAGTGTGACGATTCCTCAAGGTTCTAGAACTAGAATTACCATTTCACCCAGCGATCCCATTACTGGGCATATACCCAAAGGATTATAAATCATGCTACTATAAAGACACATGCACATGTATGTTTATTGCAGCACTATTCATAAAGTAAAGACTTGGAACCAACCCAAATGTCATCGATTATAGACTGTATTAAGAAAATGTGGCACATACATACCATGGAATACTGCACACCCATAAAAAAGGCTGAGTTCATGTCCTTTGCAGGGACATGGATAAAGCTGGAAACCATCATTCTCAGCAAACTATCACAAGGACAGAAAACCAAACACCGCATGTTCTTATAGGTAGGAATTGAACAATGAGATCACTTGGACACAGGGCGGGGAACATCACACATTGGGGCCTGTCAGTGGGTGGGAGGCTGGGGGAGGGATAGCATTAGGAGAAATACCTAATATAAATGATGAGTTGATGGGTGCAGCACACCAACATGGCACATGTATACCTATTTATCAAACCTGCACGTTGTGCACATGTACCCTATAACTTAAAGTATAATAATTTTAAAAAGAGTTAAAACCAAAAAACAAAAAAAGAAAATTGCCAGTATAGAATATAGAAAAGCCCTATATTCTATATACATATATTCTATACTATATATATATATATTCTATATTCTATACTTAACACAAAGCTCTATTTTGTCAGAGCTTGGGACTTAGTGAATATTTATTGAAATGATGAATAAATTCTCATCTCTAAGTACCTACTATAGGCCAAATACAATGCTAGGAACTTAATGAAAAGGTACATTGATTGATGCTTTAAAATCCAGATAATTTGAGGTTAATTTTCTGATCCCTTCCAAGTTCCTTAATACTATACCACCTAAGGAGCTTTATGGAGACTTAAAAAAAAAAAATGTTTCCCCAGGCCTAAGACCTCCAGGTACAATGGGAGAAGATTTGGGTTCTTATGCCAGTTTCGCTGCTAACTTGCCTTGGGCCAAGTCTAAGTCACAAAAACACTCAAACTCTCAGCTTCCTCTTCTGTCCTGTGGACTTAATCTTTCCTCTTTCATGAGATGGTGGGAGGAGTCAATGAACTAACACCTGTGAAATCACTTTGAAATACGGTCTTAGAGGTGACAAGCCAGCACTCAGCCGAGAGGGGCATTTCATTGGAATCAGGGTTTCTGATTCAGTCTGGCTTCCTCAGCCGTTTCTACATCAATCAGCTGTCACTGCTCCTTCTCCTCAAACCACGTGAATTTTAAAAGCCAGCACACAAGCTCATCTGGAATTCACACACCCCACCTTCAAACAGACAAGGACACTGTGAAATTGGAAATACAGGAAGATGGCAGGTGGCACTGCTCTCTCTGAAAAATGAGCACTGTAGAAACAGCTCTGCTTCTTCCCAGCATGCCTGATGGTGTGGGTGATTTGTGATGCTTTCCCTGAAAAACCCTCATCCCCATGAACACAGTTTAAAGATAGAAATCAATCTTACAATATGACAGGGAGAGAAAAATCTGTCAGGAAAAACGAAGAGGAGAAAAACCACCTCATTCTAGAATCCTTTCTACTAAATAAATGGATTCCAGAGAAGTAAGACTGGACCTATATTTTTCCCTCTTGCTTGCCATTTACCGAGCAGCTGCAAGAAGTGAGATTGAAAAGAGAGACGGTCTGGCCAGCCCCACCAGCTTTTTCATCACAATAATTTAGGCAGGATGCCAGCCCTGGCATTTTGCACTAGGTCAGAGTTTGCCTATATACAACAAAGAACTAAAAACCCTACAGGATCATTTACAACAACACACTATGAAACATTGCTCATTACTACACAAAGGATCAGCTGTCGCCACACCTTGGGGTATTTGTGAACTTTAAAATAAGGCAGCAACACATTGAGGTTTAATTTAACCCCCAGACCAAGATAAATTCTGCTTCCCAGATCCTACGAACCTGGAGAATAGCATCGCTATGAGGCATACTAAAGCCCATAGCTGCAAATCATCATAGAACTCATTGCAGGGAGCACCCAGCCAGTGTCAGGTTAAGGTAAGTTATCCAATCAGGCAGAAATCAGGAAGGGGTACTACATAAAGCCAGCAAAGTGGAGGGAAGGAGACAAAAGGTGTATAGTAAGGGAGTTAGAAAGGCACTTCCATGAAGAAAAGTCTAAAGTTGATTTCCACCAGAGCAAGTTTACTCACTGAACAGTCCTCTTGCTCTTTTCTTGCTAGAATATCCATACCCTTTTACAGTGTCCCCTTGCATTATGGAAAGTTTCAGAAAAGTTTCAAAAGCTGCCTGAGGAACAGTTGTCATTCCAAAAAGGGTGTCCAGGAGCAGCATTGCCTTCCGCCCTATCCTCTCCTTAAATCTCATCTCTGGCCCACTGCTGAGGAATCAAGTGAGCAAATGAGCTGCACTCTTTCCCAGTGCCCTTCTGGCCCTATCTGTGTCTCAGGAGCTTCTCTCCTGAAAAAAATCAATCTGCAGTTGGCCCGAGAGGAAGAGATAATGTGAGAGCTCACAGTGGGTCAGTGATTCAGTAAAAAGCCAGAGAGCTGTTGGCTGGGAAATGCCGGAGACATCTGGGCAGGAGCTGGAAAGCAAGCACACTGGGCTGTCTTCTCCTGATACACCTGTCTTCTGACACCAGATAGAGCCTCGCCCTGGGGAGTTGCCCAGCCATGTGTCCTATGTACCAAGAAGCCAAGGTACTAAGACTTGGGATTTTCTTAAAATGCAGTCATGAAAGAGGGAGGCAGCTGAGACTGGTTGTGAAGAAGGAGCACATTGATGCAATGCTGTGATGACTTGAGAAAAATCAGAGACATTGTAGAAGCCTTTTGGGACTCCCTGGCAACCACAGACAAAGTGCATCAAGCTCACAAAGAGATGGAAAACATGACATAAATACCTTCAATCTAAGACAATACCTATCCTGGCAAACTCCATCCTGGCCCCTTTAAGCTCTGCATTTCAATTCTCTAACTTCCAAGGTCAAAAACAAGTCAAGATAGCACAAATTGACTGTCTTCACTGCAGTGATCCGCATCCTGTGGTGGCTCAATGCATATTAAAAGAATTGAATGTATCACTGCAAATAGTAATTCAGAAACTGGAGAGAGAAGTTTTTACATATAAAAAAGAGAAACCACGATTTCAGTCACAACCACCTTTTCCAAGTGCCTCTCCTGGTAATATAAGCAGGAACTCCAAGTAGCAATTAAATGTGTTATCTACGAGCTTCCAAGTCAAGAAGTCTTTTCAATAAGGTATGAAAGCCTACTTGAAATAATTTGAGATCCATCTCTGACACCAGTAAGCTTCGCATTTTAAAATTATTCTTCCCACAGTCCGCAGATATTCTTTAACCAACCCAAAGTCAAGTATATTACATTGTACATTTGGACCTTGCTTCAAACTCCAGCTCCATCTGTGAATAAGTTGCTTCCCTCTCTGAATCCATTCCCTTCTTTCACTAACAGGGTCAATGGCACTATTTCAAGGGCTCGGATGATGAATCGATGAGGGAAGTAAGTGTAAATCCCTTAGCACGATGTTTAGCACCTCAGTTCTCTCCCACACTTCAGGGCCGTACATAGGGAATGTAGATAAAGTTGTTGATATTTAGTGGGAAGAGTACTGGGTTAAGAATTAGTGACCTTGCTCTCAACTGGCTCTGGAACCTTGAAGAAGTCACCTCACTTCCCATCACATGCAAAATAAACTAAAGAATCTCAGAGATTATCCTCTGGCAATAAGGGAATTTGAATTCAAAGATATGAGTAGATGAAGATGCTAGAAGTCATTGTATATAGGGTTATACAGAGGTATCAGCCTTGGGATCCGCCAGAATTGCTGGACAGGGTTAGAATTTCTGACCATCTCAGGATCTGAAGAAGCTAGATCAAACAGGACTACCTTGTATCATATCCAAAGGTGACTGGGAAGCAAGGAAGGGAGAAGAGGAGAATAGAGAGAATCCTCCTTCTCTGAGATTATGGCTGCAAATTTCAGGTGGAAGCTCTCTTCCAACCAAGATAGACTTGAAAGCATTGAGTTACTTTGACTCTAACTAGCTAATCTATCAGACTTTGTAATGAAGCACCTAGGTGTTCCTCACATGCCGTAGATAGGCAGGGTAGGAGCATCAGAGAAGGAAGGTAAAAAGCGGCAGCCAGCCTTGGAGTTGTGGCTTCCCACTCACCTGCAACACACACACACTTCTATGCCGCTTATGCCTGGGCAGGGATCCATGACCCTGATTCAATTGTTATATGTTTCTCCTCCCCATCAACCAACCTAAACCCTATCTAAAGCAGCAGTGTCTCATTTAGGACCAATGAGAGTGCTTGAGCAACTCACGCAGGCATGGGCACATAGGCCTAGCTGGGCTGATGGTGTCACAGTTTGTTCTTCAAAGTGACTGACTGGACCTCAATAAATGTCCCACAAAGAAAATATATTTAACATCATGGCACAAAAGAGAGAACTGACTTTGCCCTACACTTTGCACCTCTTCACACATAAATGCACACAAACACCTACCCATTGATCAACAGAAATATCATACTGGAACTATTCCAAAGAGTATCTGAAAAGTATTTTGTAAAATACTCCACAAAGAGACAATTCTTGCCAGTCATCCTTGATGATCTCTCTCCCTAAAATAACTCCAACCCCAGCAGTCTCCCAGGAGCTGGTAGGCAGAGAGTGCCAGTCGGCTCAATTTCCCCAGAGGCCCAGCCCATTTGATGCTGCACATATTTGCACTGCCTTCACTTTCACCATCCTTCACACCTGCCCTACCCCATCCATGTCTCTGTCTGGCCAGTTCCTACTCATTCTTGAATGTCAACATAAATGTCTCTCCTTCACAAAGCCCTTGGTGAGTCCCCAGGTTGGTTTCAGTACCCTTTCTATGTGTGTCTTCACCTACATTGGCATGAGTTGACACCATTGCAGTTGTGCATTGACTTGTCTATCTTCACTAAACTGTGGGCTCCTTGAAGACAGAGAATATGTCTCCAGCACTTAACACAGTGTTGGCATATAGAAGTGCTCAATAATTATTTGTTTAATGAATGAGTGAATCTAAACCAGATTAATGGTTGGGATAAAAAACTACTCAGGTCTACTCAGGAACAAACCAATAAACCTGGTGAAAGGGAAGTGGAACTACCCAGGTGCAAGAAACAGGTACTCTCCCTAGAGCTCACAATGAGCCAGCTAGGTGACTGCAAGACCCAGAGATCGGTTCTGCTGAATATGCAATATCAGAGGGTAGAGGAAAGAGCAACAAAGCCAAACCAGCTGCTCCCTGTAAGAAAAGAGAGAAGAAAATCGCCACTTAAAGAACACCTATGGGTACCCCTTTTAAGCCAGAAAAGAGCTTACAAGGTATTATCACCTTCTCACAGACAAGAAAAATCATGCTCAGAGAGGTTAATAACATGTCAAGTAAATAGCAAAGATGGTATTGGAACTTGGACCTGCTGATGCCAGAGTTCACACTGTATTTTACTCGACCTTATTGTTTCTGAATTTTCCACAGATTTGGATGTCCATTTCTACATTCTGGGCAATGAAATGGTAGGTAGAAAGCTGGACACCTTGGAAGCCGTGGCATTTGACATGGAGTAGTGGCACTGAATTAGTGAGCAGATGAACAGGCATTCACTATGGTCTGCAAAGGGCTTGCATTGCCAAAGATCTTCTTGTCTTTGAAAACAGCTTCAAAGAAAAGAATAAAGTTCAGAGAAGGGAATGCAAAGGATAATGAGAAGAGAGGGGAGAGTCAAGAAAGCCTCCTCCAGATGGATGACGTCTGAAAAAAATTAAATGAAAACATCACAGTAAACACCCAATCTCTCACTGAAAATGTGCAGCAAGACCATCTTTAACTGTCATTATCAGCAGAGACATATCACATAATCTGAACATATGTCCCCACCAAATCTCATGTTGAAATGTAATCCCCAGTGTTGGAGGTGGGACCTGGTGGGAAGTGATGGGATTTCTCATGAATGGTTTAACACCATCCCCTTAGTGCTGTCCTCGTGATAATGAGTTTCTTCTCATGAGATCTGGCTGTTTAAAAGTGTGTGGTGACTCCCCCACATAGTCCCAGGTCTTTCTCTTGCTCCCACTCACACCATGTGACATTCTGGCTTTTTCTTTGCCTTCTGCCATGATTGGAAGCTTCCTGAGACCTCACCAGAAGCAGATGCTGGTGCTATGCTTTCTGTACAGCCTGTAGAACTGTGAGCCAATTAAAGCTCTTTTCTTTATGAATTACCCAGTCCCAGGTATTTCTTTATAGCAATGTAAGAACAGCCTAACCCAACATGAATCAGCTACGGGGCCTCAGCCAACTATCAGCACATAGCCTCCTGCCTCCAAAGGCAAAGGTACTGAGAGTTAAGAAAAAAGCTTAAAGGAAATGAAAATGCATCCAATTCCCCGTCAAA
Source organism: Theropithecus gelada (assembly GCF_003255815.1). Taxonomy (NCBI): domain Eukaryota; kingdom Metazoa; phylum Chordata; class Mammalia; order Primates; family Cercopithecidae; genus Theropithecus; species Theropithecus gelada. The sequence goes on along the minus strand of NC_037682.1, from coordinate 100,761,255 downwards.
TGAAAATGCTATGGGCCCAAGGCCAAAGAATATTCTTGGCCTGGATGGTGCTCACCACGCTAAATTTAGCCGATTGGTGAGCTTTTTTTAAGAAGCATCTTATTCAACCTTTTGCATGCCAGAGATTTACCTCCTAATGCACAGCTTGCTTCCCCCTGAAGCTGGAACACATTGTCCTTGGCTTTGTCATCTGTGGGAGAAGCAATGCCAACAAAAGCTCTGCTGTTATCACCTAGCTCTGCTTGTCCAAGCAGCGCCTGAATGAGGTTCTTTAATGGCACTGCCAAAAGGCTCTCTAGCCTCAGTAATCCAGCCCACCTCCCCTGACCCTACCATCCCCATAACTGTAACCTCATCTTAATTCTTATCAACAGAAATCCATTCTTCTGTGTTTATCACTCTAGCTGCAGAAATCAGCTTTTAAAGTGAGAAAACTTTAGGGAGAGTTTGCATGCCCATGAATATAACCAAAACCTGTGCCGATTCTAACACTGCTTGCTTCATTTGCTCCTCACAGTACGGACTGAGAGGCAGCACGCAAGGCTGAAAAAGCATGAGACTTTAGAGTCAGACCTAGATTGACAGCCTCACACTTTTTATCCAATCTTCAGCTTGCCTCATATGAAAAGGATTATGATATCTAGTTTTGCCCAATAAATGTAAACTAATAATATTTTAGGTGGTTATTAATCTTAGGGATTTTAGGATCAGAAGAACCAAGAGGTTACATGCACAGAGAACAGGGACTGGAGACAGTTTGGGAGAATTGGTGACTAAAGGTGATGTCAAGAGACAAGTGAAGCTACTGTCAGACTTACGGGAGTCAGAGTCAGGAAGCACAGAGGCCAACAAAGAAAGTGAGGACAGGATAAGAAGATGCAGGCCCATCCAACTCACCTAGGGCAGTGACATGTGAATAGTCATGTTTCAGGTCATCACGTGGTCACCTCTGAGTCCCTGGTAACTAACATTCATTTGGCAATTGATAAATATTTATTAACTGCAATTGTCTGCCAATTTATGATCAAGAGAATAGGTTTAGAGCACTTAGGGTTATAGTAAGTTCCTTCTACACTTTGGGATAAGACAGGAAAATAGTCTAAGGCAAAAACTATTAAAACTCAACACACAATGGGTGGTAGTGGTCATTTGCAAAAGCAACCCACCCTAGTAAACAGTTAGTAAGTAAGTTATCCCAGAAAGGGAGAACAGAGCAAACAGGAAGAGAAATCTCACACACACACACACACACACACACACACACACACACACACACACATTTACAAATCAAAAGGGCCCATTCCATTGAGTGTTCAGCACAACGAAATAAAAGTAATCTAAACTTTGGTACATTTTCATGACATTTCAGAGTACTAGGGCTGAAGAGCATACTCTAACCATCCTTAAAGCTTCCAATGGGAAAAATGCAGCAGTGTCTTCAAGTGAGGAAAACTAATTTCCAACCAAGAATTCTATACCTACGCAACCTAAGATCAAAATGTAGGACAGAGGAAAGGTATTGTCAGAAAATGATGACATGAGATTAGGGAGTGGGAAGTAGTTGCTGGTTAAATGTTTGGATTTTCTTCTCAGGAAAGGGAAGCTACTAGAGGATTCTCATCAGAGAAGTGGCATGATCTGAATTATAGTCGATCTTACAGTCTATTTATCTGATATTAGTATAGTCACTCCATATCTCTTATGGTTAATATTTGCATGGTATGTCTTTTTCCATTCTTTTATTTTCAACCTGTTTATATCTTTGAATCTAAAGTAACTCCTGGGTCATGTTTTGTTTTTATCAAATCTGATAATCTCTTTCTTTTGATTAGATTGTTTAATATATTTATATTTAATATTATTGATATGATTGGAGTGCCAATTACCACTTTTGGTTTATACTTTCTACATGTCTCATGGCTACATTGCATATATGTTTCTAGATGTTACAAACCTAACAATACACTGTAATTACTGCTTTTTACATAGTATGTATATCATGAAATCTGAGAAGAAATGAGAACATGAACATATTTCTAGTTTTTTAAAAATATATGTGAACTTTCTTATTTGCCAATTGTGGTTATGTTCACTTCTTGTGGGTTTTAATTATCACCTTGTCGATTTTAATTATCATCCACTTCTTGTGGATGTCATTTCCTAATGCCAGTTAGTATCCTTCTCACTCCTTCCTTTGTGGTGTTGTTATCAAATATATTATTTCTGTATATTATAGTTCCAATAATACAATTTTAGATACTGTTTTAAGTCAGAAGAATTAATTTGTGATAACACTGTCTTTTATCATCACCCCCAGAATTACTGTTATCAGAGCTCTTTGTTTTTTCATGGAGATTCAAATGACTAGTGTCACTTCCTTTCATCCTGAAGAATTTCCCTTAGTATTTCTTATAAGGCAGCTGCTCTGACAGCAATAAATTCTCTCAATTTCTGTTTATCTGAGATTTTATTTCATCTTCATTTCTAAAAAACAGTTTCGCTCGACATGGGATTCTTGATTGATAGTTTTTCATGACGTTATTTTCTTTCAGCACTTTGAAAACATTGTCACACTGCCTTTTGACCTCCATTGTTTCTGATGTGATGTTCACTGTTAAGGTTATTACAGTTTTCTTTTACAAGAGATTTTCGTGCTGCTTTCAAAATTTTTCTGTCTGGATCTTTCGTTTTCAACATTTTAACTATGATGCCTCTGGGTATGGATTTCTTTGCCTTTGTCCTGCCTGGAGTTCATTCGGTTCTTGGTTGTGCATATTAGTGTTTATCAAATTTGGAAAGTTTTCAACGATGATTTCTTTGAATATTTTTCTACTCCTGTCTCTCTCTCCTCTCCTGGTATTACACGTATATTGGTGCACTAAATGGTATTTTGTATTTCTCTGAAACTTTTTCTTTTTTTCACTTTCTCAGAATGCATAATCTCTACTTTCTCTGGTTCCTTCATCCACTCAGCTCTTGTGTTGAGTCCCTCTAGTAAACATTTTTTGTTATTTTATTTATTGAAATATTTTATTTCAATTGTTGTACTTTTCAACTCCAGAATTTACATTTGATTCTTTAAAATTTGTTTTTTATAGCCTCTACTTGATAAGCCATTGTTATCATACCTTCCTCTAGATCTTTAAACATAGTTTCTTTCAGTTTTTTCATCATTTTTATAGTGGTTTCCTTGAAGTCTTTGTTGACTAAGTTCATCATCCGGGCCCCTTCAAAGACAGTTCTATTATTAACTTTTTTTTTTTTCCTGTGTCTGCATCACACTTTCCTTTTATGTTGTTGTTGGGGGGTTTTTGCATATCTCTAGTTTTCTGCTGAAGATTGTACTTTTAGATAATATATTGTAGTAACTGGATACTGATCCCCACCCCCACCTTGGGGTATGTTATTGTTTGATCATTTTTTCTTTTTTGCTTTTCTTTTTAATTATACTTTAAGTTCTAGGGTACATGTGCACAACGTGCAGGTTTGTTACATATGTATACATGTGCCATGTTGGTGTGATGCACCCATTATTCATCATTTACATTAGGTATTTCTCCTATTGCTATCCCTCCCCACTCCACACACCCCACAAGAGGCCCTGGTGGGTGATGTTCCCCTTCCTATGTCCAAGTGTTCTCATTGTTCAATTCCCACATGTAAGTGAGAACATGCGGTGTTTGGTTTTTTTGTCCTTGTAATAGTTTGCTGAGAATGATGGTTTCCAGCTTCATCCACATCCCTACAAAGGACATGAACTCATCCTTTTTTATGGCTGCATAGTATTCCGTGGTGTATATGTGCCACATTTTCTTTATACAGTCTATCATTCATGAACATTTGGGTTGGTTCCAGGTCTTTGCTATTGTGAATATCGCCACAATAAACACATGTATGCCTGTGTCTTTATAGCAGCATGATTTATAATCCTTTGGGTATATACCCAGTAATGGGATGGCTGGGTCAAATGGTATTTCTAGTTCTAGATCCTTGAGGAATCGCCACACTGTCTTCCATAATGGTTGAACTAGTTTACAGTCCCACCAACAGTGTAAAAGTTTTCCTATTTCTCCACATCCTCTCCAGCACCTGTTGTTTCCTGACTTTTTAATGATCACCATTCTAACTGGTGTGAGATGGTATCTCGTTGAGATTTTGATTTGCATTTCTCTGATGACCAGTGATGAGCATTTTTTCATGTGTCTGTTGGTTGCATAAATGTCTTCTTTTGAGAAGTATCTGTTCATATCCTTTGCCCACTTTTTGATGGGTTTTTCTTGTAAATCTGTTTGAGTTCTTTGTAGATTCCGGATATTAGTTCTTTGTCAGATGAGTAGATTGCAAAAATTTCCTCCCATTTTGTAGGTTGCCTGTTCACTCTGATGGTAGTTTCTTTTGCTGTGCAGAGGCTCTTTAGTTTAATTAGATCCCATTTATCTATTTTGGCTTTTGTTGCCATTGCTTTTGGTGTTTTAGTCATGAAGTCCTTGCCCATGCCTATGTCCTGAATGGTATTGCCTAGGTTTTCTTCTAGGGTTTTTATGGTTTTAGGTCTAACATTTAAGTCTTTAATACATCTTGAATTAATTTTTGTATAAGGTGTAAGGAAGGGATCCAAGTTCAGCTTTCTACATATTGCTAGCCAGTTTTCCCAGCACCATTTATTAAATAGGGAATCCTTTCCCCATTTCTTGTTTCTCTCAGGTTTGTCAAAGATCAGATAGTTGTAGATGTGTGGTATTATTTCTAAGGACTCTGTTCTGTTCCATTGGTCTATATCTCTGTTTTGGTACCAGTACTATGCTGTTTGGGTTACTGTAGCATTGTAGTATAGTTTGAAGTCAGGTAGCGTGATGCCTCCAGCTTTGTTCTTTTGGCTTAGGATTGTTTTGGCAATGCAGGCTCTTTTTTGATTCCATATGAACTTTAAAGTAGTTTTTTCCAATTCTGTGAAGAAAGTCATTGGTAGCCTGATGGGGATGGCACTGAATCTATAAATTACCTTGGGCAGTACGGCCATTTTCATGATATTGATTCTTCCTATTCGTGAGCATGGAATGTTCTTCCATTTGTTTTTGTCCTCTTTTATTTCATGGAGCAGTGCTTTGCAGTTCTCCTTGAAGAGGTCCTTTACATCCCTTGTAAGTTGGATTCCTAGGTATTTTATTCTCTTTGAAGCAATTGTGAATGGGAGTTCATTCATGATTTGGCTCTCTGTTATTGTTGTATAAGAATGCTTGTGATTTTTGCACATTGATTTTTGTATCCTGAGACTTTGCTGAAGTTGCTTATCAGCTTAAGGAGATTTTGGGCTGAGATGATGGGGTTTTCTAAATATACGATCATGTCATCTGCAAACAGGGACAATTTGACTTCCTCTTTTCCTAATTGAATACCCTTTCTTTCTTTCTCCTACCTGACTGCCCTGGCCAGAACTTCCAACACTATGTTGAATAGGAGTGGTGAGAGAGGGCACCCCTGTCTTGTGCCAGTTTTCAAAGGTAATGCTTCCAGTTTTTGCCCATTCAGAATGATATTGGCTGTGGGTTTGTCATAAATAGTTCTTATGATTTTGAGATACATCCCATCAATACCTAATTTATTGAGAGTTTTTAGCATGAAGGGCTGTTGAATTTTGTCAAAGGCCTTTTCTGCATCTATTGAGGTAATCATGTGGTTTTTTTGTCTTTGGTTCTGTTTATATGCTAGATTACATTTATTGATTTGAGAATATTGAACCAGCCTTGCATCCCAGGGATGAAGCCCACTTGATCATGGTAGATAAGCTTTTTGATGTGCTGCTGGATTTGGCTTGCCAGTATTTTACTGAGGATTTTTGCATCAATGTTCATCAGGAATATTGGTCTAAAACTCTTTTTTTGTTATTGTGTCTCTGCCAGGATTTGATATTAGGATGATGCTGGCCTCATAAAATGAGTTAGGGAGGATTCCCTCTTTTTCTACTGATTGGAATAGTTTCAAAAGGAATGGTACCAGCTCCTCCTTGTACCTCTGGTAGAATTCAGCTGTGAATCCGTCTGGTCCTGGACTTTTTTTGGTTGGTAGGCTATTAATTATTGCCTCAGTTTCAGAGCCTGTTATTGGTCTATTCAGGGATTCAACTTCTTCCTGGTTTAGTCTTGGGAGGGGGTATGTGTCCAGGAATTTATTAATTTCTTCTAGATTTTCCAGCTTATTTGCATAGAGGTGTTTATAGTATTCTCTGATGGTAGTTTGTATTTCTGTGGGGTCAGTGGTGATATCCCCATTATCATTTTTTATTGTGTCTTTTGATTCTTCCCTCTTTTCTTCTTTATTAGTCTTGCTAGCAGTCTATCCATTTTGTTGATCCTTGCAAAAAAACAGCTCCTGGATTTATTGATTTTTTGAAGGGTTTTTTGTGTCTCTATCTCCTTCAGTTCTGCTCTGATCTTAGTTATTTCTTGCCTTCTGCTAGCTTTTGAATATGTTTGCTCTTGCTTCTCTAGTTTTCATTGTGATGTTAGGGTGTCAATTTTAGATCTTTCCTGCTTTCTCTTGTGGGGATTTAGTGCTATAAACTTCCCTCTACACACTGCTTTAAATGTGTTCCAGAGATTCTGGTTTGTTGTGTCTGTTCTCGTTGGTTTCAAAGAACGTCTTTATTTCTGTCTTGACTTCGTTATGTACCCAGTAGTCATTCAGGAGCAGGTTGTTCAGTTTCCATGTAGTTGAGCGGTTTTGAGAGAGTTTCTTAATCCTGAGTTCTAGTGTGATTGCACTGTGGTCTGAGAGACAATTTGTTATAATTTTTGTTCTTTTACATTTGCTGAGGAGTGCTTTACTTCCAACTACGTGGTCAATTTTGGAATAAGTGTGATGTGGTGCTGAGAAGAATGTATATTCTGTTCATTTGGGGTGGAGAGTTCTATAGGTGTCTATTAGGTCCACTTGGTGCAGAGCTGAGTTCAATTCCCAGATATCCTTAACTTTCTGTGTCATTGATCTGTCTACTGTTGACAGTGGGGTGTTAAAGTCTCCCATTATTATTGTGTGGGAGTCTAAGTCTCTTTGTAGGTCTCTAAGGACTTGCTTTATGAATCTGCGTGCTCCTGTATTGGGTGCACATATATTTAGGATAGTTAGCTCTTCTTGTTGAATTGATCCCTTTACCATTATGTAATGGCCTTCTTTGTCTCTTTTAATCTTTGTTGGTTTAAAGTCTGTTTTATCAGAGACAAGGATTGTTACCTACTCAAGCCTCAGCAATGGCAGGCACCCCTCCCCCAGCCTCACTGCCACCTTGCAGTTTGATCTCAGACTGCTGTGCTAGTGATGAGCGAGGCTCCATGGGCATGGGACCCTCTGAACCAGGCTCGGGATATAATCTCCTGGTGTGCCATTTGCTAAGACCGTTGGAAAAGTGCCATATTAGGGTGGGAGTGACCCGATTTTCCAGGTGCCATCTGTCACAGCTTCCCTTGGCTAGGAAAGGGAATTCCCTGACCCCTTGCACTTCCCGGGTGAGGCGATGCCTCGCCCTCCTTTGGCTTATGTTGGGTGGGCTACACCCATTGTTCTGCAACCACTGTCTGACAAGCCCAGTGAGATGAACCTGGTACCTCAGTTGGAAATGCAGAAATCACCCGTCTTCTGTGTCGCTCACACCGAGAACTGTAGACTGGAGCTGTTTCTATTCGGCCATCTTGGAACTGCCTCTTTTTTGTTTTTTAGTGACTTGCCCAGACTAATTCTTGACGCTCATTCCCTACAATACACACAGTTGCAGCCTCTAAGCTCCCTGCTTGGATTATTTGCCTTGCTTTCAACTTTCTCCCATTTTTAGGTGTCACCCTTGGATCAGTATAAACCCACTTTTTCGTCAAAAGTTGAACTTAAGTCCCCCTAGTAAGTTAGATATGTGCTCTTTACCATTAAAAGTGTATGTGGCTGACAGATTGTTTTCACAGTTCAGAAGTTTGCAGTTTTGTCCCATGTTCAGCCAGGGCCTAGCAGCCCAAAGTTCCTTCACCATTCTCAGGTGACTGCTTCACCTGAGCAGTCACAGCTTTGGGTATGCAGGCAGTCTTTCAGACTACCAGGGAAGACTATAATTTTATTTTGAAGTGTAGATTCCTAGGAGTCACCCCTGGTTCAGAGTAGCTTATTACATAATCACTGCTGGTTATGGGTTATGTTTAAATCGCTTAACCCAATCAGGCTCCCACATTTTGCTGATGGATCTGTGTATGGCTTGGGTAATGCTTTCAGGTCTACTCCATATTCCACTTTGATTGCTCCTCAGTGGGTACAGGCACATGTGCACAATATTTTGGACCTCCAGGGATGTGACCCAGGAGGGTTCTCCTCTGTTATCTCCTTCTCTGCTAGTAGTATCACAGAACTACCAACCGCTCTTAATTGCTCGCTACCAAGATATTGTCTTCCACAGAACCTTTATGGGTGAACTTCTCCATACTTTGCTCCAAATAAAGTTAGTCCCCTCAAGCAGAGTTGTGGGTTAGCTGTCCTTAAATCCTGCCTCTTCTCCTAGGCAGAACATCTGTACCACTTTAGTGGAGCTGGGGAGAGGACGGTACCTCACTTCTCCCGGAGTGACACCATTGCTCTAGGAGTGGTGCATAGAGGAGGAGGGGTGGAAGGGAGTAGTCCCTCATCTTATAGGCTTTCACCTGCTGGGACGAAGCCTTCCTCCTACAAGCAGACTGGGGTGGGGGCACTTGGGCCCCCCGTATTCTTAGCCTACATTGCCTAGAACATAGCCCCTGCCCTATAAGTGGCAGCTGGGTGAGAGATGGTAGCACCAATCCTCTCAGCAGCACCTGTCTAAAATAGTGCTATATGACATGGACTGGGGGGGGTGGAAGGCATGTAAGAGACACTGGCAGCCCAAGAATGCACCAATGGCCCTAAACTGGGAGCTGCAGGGAGAAAGCCTCCGTCTTCTTGGCTGTATCTGCCCAAAGCAGAGCACCCATAGTGGAGTTTCTGTCACATGGGGCTGGGAGAGGGGAGGATGGGCATAAGTTCTAGATTAAACATTACAGACTCTCACTGTTCTTATTGATATTTGGTAGATTTTCTTGAATATTTCTTTATTCATTGTGTGTTCTAAGGACAATTTCCAGAGATTTTAAGTGGCTTTTTGATATATGTAATTTTTATCAGTTACATGGTTCTTTTGCTGGGGAAAGGGTCCGCTGAGCCCCTCCATACCACCACCCTGGTAGTCCCAATCCTGACTCATGTTTTAAAACAGTAATTTTCCCTGTTTTCTGAAAAGGAAGAGTAGAAGCAATAAAGTTACATATTAAAATACCTATCACTATTATTTATCTACACAATGTCTTTAATACAGTCTGAAGCACAGTCGTGCTCACAAATGTTAGCTTCTGTTTCCGTTTCCATGGATTGGGGTCCTTCAAGAGAAGGACTGTTCCCCAGTGAGGGGAACCTAGGTGTTCTGAAATAGCCCCCCAAAATGTTTTTTGTGTTTCAAAGTCAACTTCCATTTTCAACCAAGGTTTTCCAACCCCAAGACAGCCAGCTGCCAACTCTCCTCAAACTACCCTACTCCTCCTGTTAAGAGGCCCTTGAACTTCCTGATCAGGTCCTGACCCAGATTCCCACCTTCCTTCCCAGCTCACAATTTTCCCTCTTTGCTTCAGATTTCTCAGTCTCAATGCTCATCCTGTTTGCAGAAGCACCTGCCAGTTCCAGCTTAGGTTTTCCCACCTTGATACCTACAACCTCCTCCTGTGATTATTGCTGACTCCTATAAGCCTCATCTCATTTGCCCCACCCACTGGTTCCCAACTCCTAATATGATCCATTCAATCAGCTGCCTCTGGGCCTCTCATCGGCTTTACTCTTGTCTTTCTGTTTCCACTTATCTCTGGCTCTATTTTCCCCAAGACACCTGAGCTAGCTCTTGACCCTGGTGTTCACTGGCTCTTGCTGCTGACCCACACACCTGAATTGTATTCATTATTTATTCCTTCTTCCAACTTCCCTGACAGATTCTGCCTCAGGAACTTCTTAATAAGCCTTGAGTATCAAGCCTCTGCCTTCTCCCACAACCCAACCAACTCTAGATGTCTCACTTGGTTTCAGCTACTAGTTCCTGGTGCTCAGGAACCTCAGATCTACTATCCCATTATCCTGTACTTTTAATCTGGTCTTCTCATCCTACTTATTTTACATCCAGGCTCTTTGTCCCAGTTGCTTGTCCTGTTGTCTATATTCCCAAGCCAAAAACGTACCTCCGTATCTGTTTGCCCTAGTGCTGTATAACTAACACTTTGCCACTCTACCTAGCATTAAGTACCGCATACAGAATAACCCAAAACAAAGATCCTTAGATCATATTGCTTCAAAATAAAAGTATCTGGAAAAGTATAGAATCAGACTATAAGGAAAACTCTTATCTAAAACAGTGCAAGCTTCATGAGAACAAGGATTTTATTTATCACTGTATACCCAGCACCTAAATCACAGTACGTTCTCACTAAATGTAGAATGAATGAATGAGTAAAAACTAAGTTCAATGGAATTCAGCTATAATGATTGGAAACACATTTTTGCCTTTGTATTCCAATTAGTCAAGACTGTTGGATATACTGGTTATGTTCATGTGTTGTCATACGTTATTTCTAAGACATTTCTGTGATCTTAGCACCTTGGGATAATGCATTCATTTATTCATTCTCCAGCATCTACCCCCACCCCAATCTCTAAGTTTTTTGTTTTTTGCTTTGAATTCTACTCAAATTGTTTGACATCATGAAATTTTGTTCACCATGATAGAGGTAGTCCAACCCTGATCTTCAGTTCCCTACTTAGAACATCATGACTTTGTTGAACCCAAAGGCAAGACAGGAGGGGTTTGGATGGAGGCCAATTTCCTGTGAAAATCCTGGCACAGATAAGAGCGTGGTTTAGGTGTTGGTCAGGTCTGAGGTTTTTTTGTTTTTCGTTGTTGTTTTTTGAGACCGTCTTTTTCTGTCGCCCAGGCTGGAGTGCAGTGGCGTGATCTCAACTGACTACAACTTCTGCCTCCTGGGTTCAAGCTGCTCTCCTGCCTCAGCCTCCCAAGTAGCCAGGGTTATAGGCATACACCACACTTGGCTAACTTTTTTTTTTTTTTTTTTTTTTTTTTGAGATGGAGTCTCACTCTGTCGCCAAGCTGGAGTGCAGTGACATGATCTTGGCTCATGGCAACCTCCACCACCGACAGTTCAGGAGATTCTCCTGCCTCAGCCTCCTGAGTAACTGGAATTACAGGCACCTGCCATCGGGCCTGGCTAATCTTTGTATTTTTAGTAGTGCCAGGGTTCTACCATGTTGGCCAGGCTGGTCTTGAACTCTGACCTTGTGATCCACCTGCCTCGGCCTCCCAAAGTGCTGGGATTACAGGTGTGAGCTACCACGCCCTGCCAGGTCTGAGTTTTCATGTAAAGTATTTGTCTTGCTCTATTATTAGCTCCAACAGGAACAGATGCTACCTACTATTACGTATTCTTCCCTCCACAGCCATGAACACCTGTGTCATGTTCTCTACGCTCCTCCTGATGTGAGCAGGAATCTGCTTGATATTTCTCTGAATTTGTGATGCTTTTCATCAATTTTCATTCAAATACAGAGCTTAAAGAAATGTAGCAAGCCTGAAAAAGTGGCAGAAATGATCCACTCTGTGTAAACACCATTAAAGAAGAAGATAATATATTGTAGCCATTTTCACTTATTTTTAATTTCTGACCACTAGTGTAAGTAATTTCTATTTTCTCCACCGAAGATGAACAAAAATTGATTTATTTTAGCCTGGTCTGGTGGGAGACCAAAGTGCATCTCTTTAATAGGTCATATTATCATAATTTAAATGAATGTTCTTTTATGGGTTTAAAAGTGACCATTTTTATCCCTGGTGATCTTTGCAGTAACTTTTAAAAGGCTGAAATTTAGGATTTAGAAATCCCTAAGGAAAAAGGGTGCTAAGTTTAATTAATTTAAGTCACGTTTTTGGGTGTATGACATTTTTCAATTTTATTTCGGCCAAGAAAGACACCAAAGTCACAGGCGCTACCACCACTCATCAGACACTCTTGGTCCTGGGGTCCCTTCAGGTCTTTTGAGAAACTTTTCTTTATAAAATAATCTAAACAATAACAAGCAATTCCCACCGAGAGTACTTTTTATCTCTGTATCACATCAAAATAGCTAACACTTCGCAATAATATAAGTAACTCCATGTTCAAACACATGGTGGGGGTGAGGAGGCGGGAGCTGGTAACATTTCTCCCGCCTATCACCTCCCCTTACCTGGCTCAGTCTCTTACTTGCATCCATACTGTATAGCTATGACCAGGTGGAATTCTGGGTTTAAGTCTACCTTACCCTGCTGTCTATGAATTGAAGGGTACCAAATAGTGGCCTTCCTGCTTGGCTTTGAAATGCATATATCGAAAGAGTTGCAATCCAGGAGGCCACCTAATATAATCTTCTTCCTCAGGTTCAAATCCATTATACAATTCCCCCACATTAAGGGGTCTTATGCACAAAACTCCTCCAATCAAAGGTAATTCCTTAGTAGCATTACTTAACAATCACATAAACAATAATAAATCAGAATAGCTTCCTCAAGGCCATAGTTTAAAAGCTTAAGAGTAGATCCCTTAGAATTCATATAATCACTAAGATGACCTGAATGAGGAACAGCTGAGTCTTCACTGAACTACAACCGTATTAACCACCAGGATTAGGAAAAAAAAAAAAGAGTCCTGACTTAGACCTAGCCCCCAGATAGGACGCAGAAATAAAATAGAAATCCTCAGCAGTGCAGGAAGTTTATATCATGGACAGGAAAGTACTGGGGCTGGTGCATAAATACATGTTTAGGCAGATTGCTCCTGAGTGGCAGGAAACAAGATGGTGTCTAAGTTAGGAGAACAAGGATAGGAAGAAAAGGAATCAGGCCAGATGGCAGAAATCTATGCCAGCCAGTCTGCAGCTCCAGGATAGATGTCTGAGATGAAACGGATTTCATGCTAAATCACTTTCTCAACTAATTTATTGAGATGCTTAAGGAACCTGCCCTTTGAAAACTCTTTTACTCAGTTTGTATTTCCTTTCATTTCACTTTATGTTTTTAAGATCCAGTCTCCTGAAATCACTCAATATCCTATACTGACATTCAATTTCCTAAATCTAACATCTGAAATAAGAAACAGGTGGGCTTAGATGGAGTATTCCATTAGACCCACCCCTCGGTATTTCACATACTTCAAAAAACAGCTAAGTAAACTTTGTGCACCCTTTGGTTTCATAAACAGGGACTACAAATGATGCAAGCTGAACAAGCTCACTCTGGAGGGCAAATACTCCTCCGGTGTCTTTATGAAAATGAGACTCAAGAATTAGAATAAATGGGAAAGAAAGGATTCCTGACAGAAAGTTTCCCTTAAATATCAGTATTGAGGCAGGCAGTAGTTCCCAATGTGTTACAACCATTTGTGCAAGAAGAACTTTCTGCATAACCCTCAATTATAAAAGAGATAAAGGTTTGGATGCTCCAGTTGAAGTGACCCTGAGGAACCCTCAACTTCAGAGTCTGTCTCCCTTCATCATCTTCTCCCCACGGTTTCTTCCTTAGTAGCTGCTTCTGAGGTGCATCTGCAGAACCCAAGGGCTATAAAAAAATATGATTTGAAAAATACTGGCTAGTAGTTAAAAGTACAGGCTTTAGAATCAAGAAATCCTAGTTCCAAATCCCAACTCTCCCATTTATCACCTGCATGAATTTGTGCAAATTAACCTAAGCTTCCATTCCTCATCTATGAAATGCAGATAGTAATAGCAACCTCTAGGGCTGTTTTGGAGGTTATATAACAGAACGCATGTGAAATATTTAGCATTGCCTGGTCTATAATAAGAATTCAATAAATGTCAGACATTATTAAGATGACACATTCTAAAGAACTTTAAGAATTCTAATACAGAAATTTTTTAAAGTAGAGGTAACAGTGTAAACTGTTGCCCTTGAAATCTTCTAGAATATTTCCCCAGTTATGTTCAGCAGAACATTATCCCCATGAAATATTTCATGAATATAAAGCCTGTGGTCAAATCTGTTAGGAAGATCTTATGTCTAGTAAAGCCTCCCAGAAATTCACAATGCATAATAAAGGCCCAATGTCTGGGGCAGAAGCCCATTAGTCACATGATAAATTTTCATCTTAGAAAGATCCCTCTTGCTGGAGAGGGGAGAATGGAATAGAGCAGACAGGACTAATGACAAGGACACTAGTTACGAAGCCATTGCAGTAATCCAGGGGAGAGGTAATGGTGGCCTGAACCAGGGAGGAGTAAAGAAAATTGATCCAATTCAAGAGGGAGTAGGGGAGAGGGCAAGGAATGTGACAGAGTCCACGATGAAACCCAGGCATCTGGCCTGGAAAATGCGATCAGTGGTGGTGTCATCAATGCAAATGAAATACAAGCGCAGGGCCAGATTGGGGACAGATGAGTTTCATTTTGCACTAATGAGTTTGAGATGCATATATTACACATATTTTTCATTGCAAGTTACAGAAACCTCATTCAAACTTAAAAGGGGCTATATTAACTGTAACTGGGAAAGAGAGGGGTGACTTGATCTTGGGAATAACTGGCACTGGGGACTTGAGCTTCTCTCAGAGCCACTCTTCTCTGCCTATTCCCTTGTATCTGCCTGTGCGTTGGTTTCATTCTCTTCTCCTGGGGATGGGCTACAGAAGCTCTGATTTAAAGCTGAACTATCAGAGACAAAAAATAACTCTTTTCCACCAACTTGTTAGTAGAATATCATGGGTAAGGTCTTGGATTGTCTGGCATGGGTTAACATTCCCTACCCTGCATGGTCAAGGGCTGTGATTGGCATGGGAAAGAAGCAGTTTTCTCAAAGAACTGGTTCTATATCCAGTAGGAGAAATGAATTCAGAAAACAAAGAAGGCATTCACTATAGGATACCTATACATCACCCAAATGATACTATATAATAAGCAATTGAATTATAAGTTAATATTTAAACTTTTTGAAGGATATTTATCAAAATACTATCATCGAACACTCTGATACATGGTTCTATATTCTTTTATTATAAAAATTTTGATAATATTAAGAGAGTTCCTTGCCATTTACAAAACCCTTTCTCTCTCCCTCCCTGTAACCATCAAAACAATGCATGAAAGAGGTATTACCAACCCTATTTTACAGGTGACATGGAGCTAAGACACAGAGAGGTTAAGTGACTTGTGGAGCCAGTACTTTGGAGTCCGAGTCTTTGGATATTAAATTTCATGTGTAGTGTGGCTACAAATTTAATGCACATCTTAACTCTGAGGTACAGGTCTAGTCTTGCTAGTACCTAGTCACTTTTCAGGGGGCTGAGTGTGGAATGAATGAGGAGAGAAGTGTAAGTCCCATTTGGTTAAAACTTAGCCCACACATATAATTTAAATACTTCTTTTAGGTAGGCTCTGTCTGTGGGGAAAATTAAAGTGTTCACTAGCTCTTCCTCCCCCATAAAATGTCACTTTATTACATGGAATAAAGTATGTGGTTCATAGCAGTGTTTGATTAAGGGGAGGACAGTGTCCTCTGGCTCTACGGGACACTGGGGCAACGTCACTTGTCCACCCTATGGCTGGTGTCTTCTTCTTTCTGCTTGGCAAGAGCTCTGTACCAACCTGATTAAGTACAGAACCCCTCAGCCCTCCCTGAGGCTAGAGAAGCCTTGATGATCTGACTGCTCCTCCCATCTGCCTCAACCCGGAAAATACGCTCTGCAACCTTTTCTCAAAACCACTATTCCCTTTGATAAAGTCACTCCTATGGATAAATTCCCTAGCTGGACCCTCAGCTAAGTCTGATACTTGTCTATACCACAAGGGACTTAAGGAAGGCTTAGACAAACTGAAAATTCGAAGCTTCTCAGCCTGACCATACAGCAACACCAAATTCTTTTTAGGTTTAGTGACATCTTCAGCTGGTATAGGCCAGCTGAATGGATGAGTTCCAACTAAGGAACACAGGTGGAAGAGCCCCCTTCCTCTGGGTTGCCCTCACTCCTCTAAAACTCATCCCCTTCTTGGCTTAAGCTCAGAGAAGAGAAAAATAGGGACATACAGCGATCGTACCTCTTTCCTACTCTACCTCTCCCCCATCCTCCCATATGCCCTGCACTGCAAGGGGTGAGGTTTTCACTAGTGCTTTTCAAAGTTCAGTGCGCATCAGAATCACCCAAAAGGACTTGTTAAAAAGAAAAAGAAAAAAAAATAGATTGCTGAGCCCTATCTCCGGGGTTTCTGCTCTAGTAAGTCCGATGTGAAACCGGGGAATTTGCATTTCTAACAAGTTCCCAAGCCATACTGATACTGCTGGTCTGGGGACAACACTGAAAAGCAGTGCCACAGGTCATTCTTCCCCTCCAACCTGTGGCTAACTCGTTGCAAACAAAGGGATGTTTTCTACAGCTTGAAAAAACCCTATGCTTTAAATCCTCTTGATTAAGGGTGCTCTCTTTCTCTTACATATGAGGAGAACTTTAAGCTATGGGTCTTACAGGCTTAGCCCTTGATTTGTTAAATAGAACCTAGCTTAATTTCATAAATCTTTTCTGAAACTAAAATGCCTGGTTTTACTGCATCCTATTAAATATTTCATGTATCAGAAGCTGAACATTACTCTGTACATTCCTGTTCATCTTTGCATTCCCATATGACAATCCTAGCATACCTACAGATAGATGGACATCCTTAGCTGAGTGAGGAGCAAGTCACAGTCAGAAAGAAAAAAAAAGAAAAAAAAAATCACATTATTTTCAAAAATCTACCCCTTAGATATATTTTTTGCCACTGGAATTGTAGAAAAATCCTTTCTTTCCAAACAAATTTTCTTCCTTCAATTATAGCTACATACTCATGGTGCCTCCTCTCTGGACACAGAAGCTGAATACTTAACTGGAGGTTCCTTTTTGTTGTTTCTCTTAGCTGATATTTTCTAGATAACTGTTTCTCTTAACCAACTTTTTAGTCCTCTTTATTCCTGGATTCTTGTTCTTTTGCATGCTTATACAATTTTTAAGAAAAAAACAAACGAAAAATTGGAAGGTGCCTGTGTCTTTCATTACCTACCAACACAAGCACTATGAAAGTTTGTTTTGAAAAAGTCATCCTTTCTCAGCTGTCCTGGAGGGAAGGGAAAAGGTCTGTATCCAAGTTTTATGAGAAAGAAGCAGGGCCCTAACCCAGAATTAGGTGGTGTCCAGGATAACTAAAGGAGAAGCCCTGTTCTCAAGTGGGAGGATGCAAAAACAGAAAGGGGTGTTTGGGGACTAATTGGGCAACTATCCTTCTCCCGACTAAAGCTCACTAAGGAGAGGGAGCAGGGATGGTGATCCTAATTTGGATAACTTGAGGATTTCCTCCAAAAGTCCCTCTGTTCCCAAAGTGCTTCTCCTCCCAACACCGTAAACACTTTTTTTTTCAGGTTGTCATTGGTCTCCAGATGTGCCCTTACAAAGGCCTATCCTCCTAGTAGGTATGCCACATCCAGAACAAGAGCATTTGGACAGGACAAAGGAGTAAAGGCGAGCATGGCTCATGAGTGCTACCCAGAATAGGTGAACCCAGGTTTGGGGTCCCCTGGAAGCCAGAAAACAGCATGAGGCTGTGGGAGAGCAGGGAAGAGCTAGAGCTAAAACTCCAAAAAGAGCAGAGGCAGGTATGGTATCCTCTACACTGGTAAGGCTCAGAAGCTGCTAAAATAGCAGCATCTCAGACTCCATTCACATCTGAGGGTCATAACCCTGGAGTTGTGCAGTGCACAACCTGGGCAGCCACATGCAACAGCCCCTGTCCTTTGAAGGCCAAAATAAATCACTAAAAGGAGGAGAAATTGAGTGCTCGTGGGTCTCAATCTCTTTCATTCTGTACAAAATGAAGCCTCCCTGAGAAAATATTAAATCACAAGAATTGCCAAGTTGGACGAAAACTGGCATGGTTTTCTTGAAAAGCCTTAATTTATGAGGTTAACTGCCAGAACTGCACACAGCCTTCAGGCTGAACAAGGACAAAAACATCCAGCTTTCAACTGCTGGCCTTGCTTACCTAAAGCTTTTAAAGAGAATCAAATAATAAGAGCCAAAGACCAGCAGGGGGAAAAAATGTTTTTCCACTGAATCCTAGAAAGGGCTACGGTAGGAGAAGACCCCAGTTAGAGGAAACTGACGCACCCTAGTATGTATCTGAGACAGCCTCCCTCCAGAGAGTTCTACAGCACCTCCCTCTTCTCCAGGAGGCCACTGAGCTCCCATCTGGGACCTGGGTGTCCTACTGCACTCCTCCAATTGACTATTCTCTGTCCATGGAAGAACATCTGTGATTTTTTTCACTGTGTTCAAAAACAATGCAGCAAAATTGTCATTAGCAGTTTATAGAAAGACAACTGTGTCAAAAGGTCAACTTTCCCGACTGTGCTGTAAACTAGTACTAATTAGCCAGGTGACCTTAGGCAAGTCGCTTCTCTCTGGCCTCAGGCTGTTTACCTAAAGAATTGGGGATCAGACTTTGTACTATCTATAGATAGTCCAGCTCTAGCACTGCATTCTATGTAAGATTAGTCCAGCTCTAACACTGCATTCTATGTAAGATTCTCTATCGTTCTTTCCACATTTTTCCCACGCCTATACAAAACTTACCATTGCTCTTATTTGATGAGGGCAAGAGTCTTTGCAAAGGCAAACATAAGAAGGAAATCAGACAACCACTTCTGACATAGTCTCCTGTAGAATTTCTTTGTAAAGTTCACCCTCAGTGTCTTTCATTAAACATCAGGCACAAAACTGCATGTATAAAATTAAAGCAATCTACTGTCCAGCAATCTGTAAGCATCTTTTGAGCTGAAGCAATTTGTTGTTCCCCTATTCTGTGCACAGTGAGACCTCTCTGAGCCTCTCTCAAAAGGCAGGCAATCAAAAGGCAGAAGTCTTATCTCACCTCACCCCACCAGGCATTGTGGCAACCCCTCCACCCATCATGTTCAAGCAGGAGTTAGCAAAGCTCTGTCTACTCTTCTTCACCTGCACTTCAACCTAGGGGCAGGGTCTCCTGCAGCTTGCCAAGTGGAATATGGACCAAGCCAGAGCAGAAAGACATTGTGCTTTCAGGTTCTGAGAAGACATGATGAACAATGAGAAGCCCTTTTGAGCGTCTTGGGCCCTACCTTTTAAGTTTCCATTCAGCCTGAGATGAATTCGAGCTGCTCTAGGAAGAGATCTGCTCTTTCCATCTTCCTTCCTGGGCTCTTGTTTTCCTGGGAGTTGCTAAGGATGCTCATGAAATTCCCACCCCATCCCTGCGTTTTTTTGTGACAGCATCACTCTAATTCATTGAATAAGCTCTGTCATAAAGAATAACAGACAGCAAAAAAACAGACAACACATATTGATCAATTCCTATGTATTTCAGGTGCGTGCCTGGTACCTTCTCAAGTTATTTTCACAATAACCCTATCAGGTCAGTACTGCCTTAACTCCACTTTACGGAAATAACACCAGAAGCCAGAGAAATTAATTCTCCCTCTTTCACACAGCTAATAAGCAGAATGGGGATTTGTCTTAGTCTATTTTTGCTGCCATAACAAAATACCTGAAGCTGGGTGATGTATAAAGAACAGAAATTTATTTCTTACAGTTCTGGAGGCTGGAAAGTTCAAAATCAAGGCACCAGCAAGTTGGGCGTTCAGTGAAGGCTGCTGTCTGCTTGAAACACAGAGCCTTGTTGCTGTGTCCTCTGGAGGGAAGGAACTCCGTGTCCTTACAGAAGGCAAAGGGTAAGTGAACTGAGCAGCCCGTGAATGCTCTTTATAGAGGCCTTAATCTCATTCACCTGGAAGGAGCCCTCATGTCTCTTACCTCTTAAAGGCCCCACCTGTTAAAATCATCAAATCAGCCATTAAGTTTCAACACCTGAGTTTTGGAAGGAACACATGCAAACCATAGCAGAATTAGAACCCAGGAAGTCTGAGGACACAGCCTGCATGCTCTACTTCTCTGCTACGCTGTGTAAGCCAGACCTTTCCCATGTCCCGGCTTCAACAACCTTTCCCCATAATTGGGGTCGCCTAAGGTTTGCCTACGGGCTTCAAAGAATCTAGACCCAACCTTGATCTCAGGGGTAGGTAGTAAAGGAATTATTTGTATGGCTCTTTATATATACACATAGTACCAAGATACCTTTCCTTGTGGCTCCAGCCTTGATTACGTGCTCTAAATACACAGCTAAGTTCCTTACTTATTCCTGGGCCAGAGTCCCTGTTGTAAATTATTTATTACTTACATAGCCCTTAACTCATTCATTGCACAAATATTTTTGATTACGTATTACATGCCAATCATGAAAAAGAAAAAACACAACCCATTAACAAATATGTTATATCCATTTCACAGATTGGAAAACAGAAATTTCCTGCCACCCTACATCTAGTAAACAGCAGATCTAGCATTTAATTCCAGGTCTTCCTCTTTAAGAAATTTGGACCCTGCCTTATTCTTGCCACTCTTCTCCTTGACGCTTATATTGTTTTCCAAACAACCAATTCTCTAATTTTCTGACAGCAAATGAGTGTCCAAGTCATTTCTGACACTGACCATCTAGAGTTGGTGCAAACTCCACAAGTCTCCGTTCCACGAGATGCCAGCTGCAAAAGGAGTCCCCAAGACACCTGCCTCGGACCAGTCAATTACAAGTTCCAGGGTTCCCATGACCTGTCCTCAGGTCCAAGGATTTGCTAAAATGACTCAGAGAACTCAGGAAAACTCTATACTTATTATTTCAGTTTTCTTATAAAAGCTACAACTCAGAAACGACCAAATGGAAGAGACACATAAGGAAAGGTATGGGTTATGAAGGGAACGTGCAGAGCTTCCACGCCCTTGGCAGGTGCACCACTCCCCCAACATATCAGTGTGTTCATAAACCAAGAAGATCCCCCCTAGCCTTGTTGTTCAAAAGTTTTTTTATAAAGCCTTCCTTATGCTGACATGATTGATTGAACCATGGCACTGATGATTAAACTTAATCTCCAGCCCCCCTTTCCTCCCTAGAGGTTGAAGAGTGAGGCTGAAAATTCCAATCCTCTAATTACAATGTGTGGCCAGCCCCTCCCTTGAAACTATCTGAGGTGCCACCTTGAGTCTTCTCATTAGCATAAACTCAGATATGGCAAAATGGGGTTCCTTAAGAATAACAAAAGACTGGCCGGGTACTGTGGCTCACACTTGTAATCCCAGCACTTTGGGAGGCCAAGGCAGGCGGATCACCTGAGGTCAGCAGTCCGAGACCAGCCTGGCCAACATGGTGAAACCCTGTCTCTACTAAAAATACAAAAATTAGCCAGGCATGATGGCACACACCTGTAATCCCAGCTACTCAGGAGGCTGAGGCAAGAGAATCGCTTAAACCAGGGAGGCAGAGGTTGCAGTGAGCTGAGATCATGCCACTACACTCCACCTTGGGCAACAGGCATTTCAAAATAATAATAATAATAATAATAATGACAAAAGACAGTCCAATCAGTTAGGAAATTCTAATTTCTAAAGCTCTATGCCAGGAACTGAAGGCAAAGACCAAATTTATATATCCTTAATTGTACCATAACCCTCCAGGAACCACAGCTAAGGACTGAAACTCTGTTACCTGCCACCAGACTCCTTTGAAGAGAACTACCTGCCTAGTGTCTGTGAATGCTTCCTGGCCTCCCCATCAGTGTGTTCTGCACACCGTCAGGGGGCAGCCTGTCTGCTTACCTGGAAACTCTCCCTTCCACTAGGTTCTGTCTACTGGACTAGTCTTGCCCCAGAACCCACAGGCAGCTATGCCCCCTACCTCCCCACCCACCCAAGCCTGTCTCATTCCAGGGAACTTGTCTCCATCCAGGACTCCCCCACCCAGGTCTGTGCCTATAGGAGTTAACTGTGTCATATTTTGCCAGAGATGAATGTGATCCAGACGTGCCCAAAGGGCATTTGACTTTGTCAATTATGAACATGGCAGACCACAGACTTTGGCAATGAAAAGGTTAGAGAAAGAATTGGGTCAGTATAAATCACAGCAAGAAAAAAAAATCTATAGAGTATTAGATTTGGAGAATATTACTATCCAGTATTATTAGAACACCTATCTGGCCATGCTAGCTAGGGCTGTATCAGTGTTTCCATTATAAATCCTATTTTCAAGGGTTTATGACTTGCTGTAAAAATTCAATTGAAGCTGAGAAGCAACATACTGAGTTTGCAGTGCAAGAAGCAGTTTGATTCAAAGAAAAGATTAAAAATTGGGGAGAAATAAACAGAAAAGAGAAAAAGGAAACATGTTGTCTAAAAAAGAGGAAAGCTACAGAGCTGCCCTGCTCTTGTGCCCTCATGTGAATTAAAGATGATTTTGCTTTTAGATTTGAGTTTTCACAGGTTATTAACTCTTAGGTGGGAAGAGGCCTATACAGATACTAAAGCCAAATGCATTTAGTTGCAGCATGATGTTTTCTAGTTGGGAAAGGCGTGATAGTAGCAAAGGTAAAACCTTGTTCCACAGGGGGTCCTGCAGGGAACAGTGCTCTCCCATCCCAGACTGTATTCATGAAAACCCTCGAAGGATATATATTGAATCTTTCCTGGTTTAGTAAAAGCCAGATGTGATGGTTTCATTGATGTCAACTTAACTAAGGGATACCCAGAGAGCTTGTAAAACATTATTTCTAGATGTGTCTATGAGGGTGTTTCTGGAAGATATTAGCATTTAAGTTGGTAGACTGAGTAAAGAAGATCCACCCTCACCAGTATGGATGGGTTCCATCAATTGAGGTGATGAGAACCCAAACAGAATGAAAAAGCAGAGGAAAGGGGAATTCACTCTCTTTCCTGAAGCTGGGACATCCATCTTCTGCCCTTGGACATCAGAGCTCCAGGCTCACTCCCTTTACCCTCCCCACACTGTTCTCAAGCTTTTGGCTTTGGACTGAGAGCTATACTATCTATCAGCTCCCTGATTCTCAGGCTTTTTGACCCAGAAAGAATTACTCCACCAGCTTCCCTGGTTCTCCAGCTTGCAGACAGCATATGGCGGGACTTCTCAGCCTCCATAGTAGTATGAGCCAATTCCTACCATAAGTCCCCTCTTAAATATCTATATATACCTTGTTGCTTCTGTTCTCTGGAGAACCCTGACTAGTACAGTAGGGCACAGGAGATGCTCAGTAAGTTTATACTCTCTGATGAGGAAAACATTAGTTCCTGAAAATAAACCAGTCATCTATGTCTCTCTCTCTCTCTCTCTCTCTCTCTCTCTCTCTCTCTCTCTCTCCCTGGAGAGTACATTTTGAGGCAGGTGCTACAATTTGTCTACATCTGTGACTATTTATCCAGTTATCATTTCATTATAAAATAGCCCAGAAGATACTTTACCAGCATTACCCCTAACCCATACTTCCCAAGGAGAGAATGCTTCCGTTAGTTCAGAAATAGCATCTCCCAAATGTTGGAAGTGCATGCTTAGAATACACAGTTCACCGAAGCCTACCTTGCATATTTGATGATGGGTCTTTGGCCCCCTACCCCAATTTTCAATAAATAAATCTTGGGTTAGTTCAGGAGAGTAAGAAGAAGACAACATCCAGTCTTTGGGTCCAGACTTTCTCCATGGGAGGGAGTCCAGGGATGGCAATCTAATTGAAAGAAGAAAATATAAAACTTGTTTTGAAGCTGTGATTACAGCTGCTTAGATCATTTGATTGCTTAGAGAAGCTTTAAGGGAAAGCTGATAGAAATAATTAGGGGGACATTAATGCCTGTCCAATCTTTGCTGCCATTGCACAAGTGAGATTCTGTATTCAGGAGGATGATCTATCTGAAACTCATGGTTTAATCTCAAGTAGAAGGGCTGAATGAAAGGGAGATAGAATTTGTTTTTAAGTATCAGTGCAGTGCCAGACAGTATTCCAGTTGCTTTCTATATGTTATATCTTGTAAGCCTTATAAAAACCCCATGATATAGACATTAATATTCATGTCCATTTAAACAATGAGGAAATTAAGACTAACTCACCCAAGGTTAAGCCACAAAGTGGCAGAGGTAAGATTGAATCCACACCTTTCTGACTTCATAGCCTTTGATCTTTTCACATCAACTCCCAGCAATACTTGGATAAATTACAGAATGGAAATGAATTGGAGATGGTCTGAAAATTTCAAGCTTGATGTTATCTGGGATAGGACCGAGGAGAGGCCTGGTAATCATCTGCCCATAGGAAGGCTGACTTTAATTATGCAAATTCCTCGAACCTAGAAAAGTAAGGTTAAATTCAGAAAATAAAAAGCTCCTAGGATTGTTTAAATTAAAGCATTTACCCATCTTTTTTTTTTTTTTTTTTTTTTTTTTTTATTTGAGACGGAGTCTTGCTCTGTCACCCAGGCTGGAGTGCAGTGGCCGGATCTCAGCTCACTGCAAGCTCCGCCTCCCGGGTTCACGCCATTCTCCTGCCTCAGCCTCCCGAGTAGCTGGGACTACAGGCGCCCGCCACCTCGCCCGGCTAGTTTTTTGTAATTTTTAGTAGAGACGGGGTTTCACTGTGTTAGCCAGGATGGTCTCGATCTCCTGACCTCGTGATCCGCCCCTCTCGGCCTCCCAAACCATCTTGCTAATTTTATATGTGAGCAGTCTTTTTTTTTTTTTTTTTTTTTTTTTTTTTTTTGAGACGGAGTCTCGCTCTGCCGCCCGAGCTGGAGTGCAGTGGCCGGATCTCAGCTTATGTGAGCAGTCTTACTATGAACTCCGAAAGTTAAGAGCTTCCCACTTTCAAAGGCAGTGTTGGTAATTAAGCTATTGTCTCCCAGCTCCCCACCCACCCTGCTATACTCTGCTTTGCGATGTGACTGGGAGCCTGCAAAGGACATCTCTGCTTTGCCAGCCAGCACCCTGTTAGGCTTTGCCAACCAGAGGTGCTAGGAGGAAACTGGGAGACTGCAAGGGGCCTTCTGCCTCCTTCCTGCCTACTTTCTGTTCCTGCAGCAGTACTTGGTTCCAATTTCAAATGTTTCCCACACTCCCAGAACCAGCCTTATTGTACTCCCTCTGAGATACCAGGACCAGCCAGCTGTCTGGGGCCCCTTCTCCTAAATTGTAGATTCTTTATGTATATATAAAATTTAAGTTCTGGGGTACACGTGCAGAACATGCAGGTTTGTTACATAGGTATACAGTGCCATGGTGGTGTGCTGCATCCATCAACCCGTCATCTGCATTAGGTATTTCCTCTAATGCTACCCTCCCCTAGCTCCCCAACCCTCAACAAGCCCCGGTGTGTGATGTTCCCCTCCCTGTGTCCATGTGATCTCATTGTTCAACTCCCACTTATGAGTGAGAACATGCGGTGTCTGGTTTTCTGTTCTTGTGATAGTTTGCTGAGAATGATGGTTTCCAGTGTCATCCATGTCACTCCAAAGGACACGAACTCATCCTTTCTTATGACTGCATAGTATACCATGGTGTATATGTGCCACATTTTCTTTATTCTATGAACCTCAACCCGTTACCTCTGTCCTCCCAGCTCCAGAGTCACCTATGTGACTTCTGTGTCCCCTTTGCCTTTAACTATTTAAATATCTGTTTAATATATTTCTGTTATTAAATTCTCTCTTAAAATAATTGGTGTGGTTTATTTTCCCGAATGGGCCTAACTGATACAAAGTCCCCTGGAGGAAGCTTCTTTAACCTTTTTCTGAAGTTTCAGTCTCCTTGTTGTCTGAAAATTCTTTTTTATACTGTGTCATATTAAAAATTAACCTATTCTGTCCCCAGTATTTACTTATTATTTAACTCAGAGCATGATAACTTTTCTAAGGCTCAATTTCAGTATCTCTAAATCTGGGGTATAATACCTACCCTTAAGTTATCATAGGGACTAAATTAATCTATGTGTAAATATCCAGCACAATGGCTGGTGCATATAGATGCTTGTGGTGAATATATTTATGAGCACCTGAATCAAACCTTCTTTGAAGTTGATAACTGGTGATCTTCTCAGTGAAAAAATAAAAAATAAAAAATAAAAAACCGGCTGGGCACAGTGGCTCATGCCTGTAATCCCAGCACTTTGGGAGGCTTAGGCAGGTGGATCACCTGAGGTCAGGAGTTCAAGACCAGCCTGGCCAACATGGCAAAACCCCATCTCTACTAAAAATACAAAAATTAGCCAGGCGTGGTGATGCATGCCTGTAATTCCAGCTACTCAGGAGGCTGAGGCAGGAGAATCACTTGAACCCAGGAGGCGGAGGTTACAGTGAGCCAAGATTGCACCATTGCACTCCAGCCTGGGTGACAAGAGTGAAAATCCATCTCAAAAAAAAAAGAATAAATTCTTTTTTCACTTGATGAATTTTAAGTTGGGTTTCTCCCCTTTTCAACCAAGAATTCTGGATAACATTGCCCTCAAATTAATGTTAATTAATTTAAAATCCAAGACCCATTAAAATTTTAGTTTCAATCTGTTCTGGCTTCAATAGAGGTAGAGTATAGCTTACCACTGCCTTAACTAGAAAAACCAGGCATGTCGCAGAAAACTCTCAAATACCCTTCAACTATCTCTTCTTCAAGCTCAGTAATCCTAGTTGTTTCAACTTTTTGAAACACTGTTTGAAAAGTTCTTTTTGACTGCTATCTAAACCAGAACAGCACATCATGTTTTTTAAAATTTCTTGATGTAAGTCAAAGATATGAGATATGTAACTCCCCTCTCATATCGACAAAAGAAATGGCCAATGTGTCTAACCAGTGACATTTTGCCATCTCATCCAGTGGAGAGTAATGCAGAATAAACAGTCTGAAAATGAATCTTCTTGCACTTCAGATCTCCTCACTCCTCTCTCATGATCACCTTGATGTTTCTTATGCATTATTAGTGAAGGACTAATCGCATTTTAATGTTGTAGACTGGAGTTTAACTGTTAGTATAAAATTTAATGGTCCTAAGTACAGGGAACTAATTGCCTCCATGAAAATTTGATGTGACTCTGTCAGGTGTCCATCTGGATACAAGAATACCCCTACGGCCGGTGAGTTCATCAGTTTGCTAATTTTCTACAAGGGATTGGATTTTATTAACTTTTCTTGCCTCCATGGCAAGCTTAATCACACAGAGATTGGCGTGAGGCTTGGGGTAACATAAACTACACCAAATGGGCGGAGTCTTTAGATGTGCTGCAACTGGAGGAAACCTGACAAAATGCTGATAGTGGCAATAGTAACAGCAACAGCCACCCATACAGGCAAATAAAAATAGATTCTTGCTTTATGAACAGGAACCCCAGGCAAGTCTTTTAATATCTGTCCTCGGGTTTTTCATCTGTAAAAAGAAGTGATTGGAATAGATGTCTGAGGTCTTTTTCAGGACCAAAGTTTTGAGCTCTACATCCCAGAATGAGATTGGTTATTAAGTGATTTCACTCTATAAAAAAACATGGGGCCAGGCATGGTGGCTTACTCTTGTTATCCCAGCACTTTGGGAGGCTGAGGTGGGTAGATCGCCTGAGGTCAGGAGTTTGAGACCACCCTGGACAACGTGGTAAAACCCCTTCTCTACCAAAAATACAAAAAATTAGCTGGGCATAGTGGCGCATACCTGTAGTCCCAGCTACTGGAGAGGCTAAGGTAGAAGAATCGCTTGAACCTGGGAGTGGAGGTCGCAGTGAACTGAGATCACTCCATTATACTCCAGCCTGGGTGACAAGAACGAAACTCTGTCTCAAAAAAAAAAAAAAAAAAAAAAAAAAGACAAAGAAAGAAACATGGTAGAAACCATTATTCCCATTTTATACATTTTATAGTTATGTACATTTCAGCAGCAGCTCAAGGCATGACAGCCCAAACAAAAGAAAGATTTTCTTTATAAACCAGATAGTGCTGTATTCTTATATCTATTCAGTCAGTCAGACCATAGTTACCAGGACTACTTTAGTGGAGAATGGTGCAGAATGTAATTCTAGAAACTCCTTACTAGAGACATAAAACCTGGAGGAACATTTCAGAATCTCATAGTTAACAGATACCAGCTGCTAGAATAACAAAACAAATACTACATACCAATAACTTGTAGTCATCAAAATTAATAATAAATCATATCAAGATTCATATTACATCTTCCTATGCAATAAGTGAAATTACACATTTATAAGATACTTTCTTAGGCCAGAATTCAAGAATCTCCCAAGCTACAAGATCTGATATAAGGCCAGTTTATTTTGCAATCAACACCCTATGGAAATACTAGGAGGACAGAATGAAAGGAGGAGTGAATTTTGTGTTTATTAATTGGTGACATGATAGAGCTAAATGCAGAGCAATATTAAGGTGATACCAGCTGGGGTGTCAATCAATCATGGATACTAAGACATCAGTAGAAATTTACTTTTTTTCCATAGGTTATTGGAGCACAGGTGGTGTTTGGTTACATGAGTAAGTTCTTTAGTGGTGATTTGTGAGATTTTGGTGGACCCGTTACCTGAGCTTTATACACTGTACCCTATTTGTAGCCTTTTATCCCTTGGCCCTCTCCCACCCTTCCCCAAAGTCCATTGTATCATTCTTACACCTTTGCGAAAGACATGATTAGAAATTTAATGAAATGGAAAAACATGTATTTATAAGAACTCTTTTCAGGGTTCTTTTCTATGTGGTTGGAAAAAATATTTTTAAACACCACTTAGGGTTGGAATAAACCCCTCACCTGCCCCAGGAATATATTCAAGTAACATGAGATGGTACATTAATGAGCTGCTTTCTAAGAAGGGTGATTGTGTTAATACAGAGATTTCTTTCTTCTAAGTTAGGTACACAAGTTTGGCGGGCGAGGCGGGGGGTGCGATTATGAATTACTTAGAGCAATAAGTAGAGCTCTTCACTCAGCATCCTTTCCCCCATGAGATAGGTTTTCAGCCTCTGATGAGCAAATGTTTAATGAACATCGGATTGATGGGATATAAAATTATGAGCATATTCCTGGGATGCATCCATGTTATAACCCAGCTCTTCCCACACACACGCTCTTCTCGGGCTTGAGAGAAGCAGAGTACACAGAGAAGGAATCCTACAAAATCTGATCCCAGGAAGCCAGGGAGACTCTTCCTCCTCCCATCACAGTGTTGTGCCCATCACAGTGTTGGACACTGGAGATGCAAAAAAATGAGAGCGCACAGGCCCTCCCTGAAACTCCCTGCAAAGCACTTTCAGTGCATTGGCTGCTCTTCAGTAACAAAAAAAACTGAATATGAATAGGTGTCAGCAGTGGTCCTGGACCTTAGTTTTAATTTCTCCCGAGATCTGCCTTTTCCTCTACATAAAATGCTCTTTCAGAGTATACCAGAAGATCCCCAGGCCAAATGATTCCATTGTTCAACACACATTTATCATGCATCACTCTGCACTGGATATGGTAGCAGGTGCTGGAGACAGGATGAATAAGATAAAGCGCTTGCCCACGGGGAGCTCAAAGCCAGGAGCATCCTCAGACAACTCAGCCTTAAGTGTTGTGATGGAGGTAACCACAGCGATCCAGAGAGAGCAAAGATAAACACTGCACAATCTGATTGCATTCCGAGATGATGACGATAAACGACGCTGTGCTAAATCCTCTACGTTCATTATTTCCTTTCATCCTCTCAGCAACCCTATGAAGTATTAATAACCCCATTTTATGAGTAATAATATGGAGAAACGTTTATCTTTTTGTTCATAGCAGCTGGTCAGAGGATTCTTCTGTGAAGAGGAAGCTGTCGGATAAGCCCACTCATCCAAATCAAGAAGAATCAGCCTCCATGACAGGGTACTGGGGCTGGGCACTAGATTTCCTTCAGAGGAGCAAAGAGAGCCGCTTTACATAATAAAGAGGAAACAGCGGCTGTCAAGAAAATGGGGAAGAATGGAGCTCTGCATGGGAGACTGGGAGACATGTCAGCAGAAAAACAGAACTCCTGGCTAAGGTGTAGGAGGGGAGGAGGAAACAGAAGAAAAGGCAAGACTAAGAAAGATTTTCCTCTCGCCTGTAATCCCAGCACTTTGTGAGGCCGAGACGGGCTAATCAACTGAGGCTGGGAGTTTGAGACCAGCCTGGCCAACATGGAGAAACCCTGTCTCTACTAAAGATACAAAACTAGCCGGGCATGGTGGCACATGCCTGTAATCCCAGCTACTCGGGAGGCTGAGGCAGGAGAATCACTTGAACCCGGGAGATGGAGGTTTCAGTGAGCTGAGATCATCCCATTGCACTCCAGCCTGAGCAACAAGAGCAAAACTCCATCTCAAAAAAAAACAAAAACAAAAACAAACAAACAAAAACAAACAGATTTTCTGAAAGAAATCCTGTGTGCTGTGTGAGGGAAGCTTGCCCTGGAACCTTACAGATATTCAGCAAATATACTTGAATTTCTTATGGAAGACAGTGAAGAAGATGTATTTTGGCTCAAAGTTGACGAAGTGCTGGAACAGAGTCTGAATACGCTGATGAGGCCAAGGGCTGGTGTCTGTTTTAGAATAAAAATGGGGAAACCGAGATGAAAAGCGATTATGCTAAAAGCCTAGGCTCTGTTGCTTTTTGAGGTACAAAAATGTCTGTCGAGAGGCTGGAGAATTCTGTCTGCTTCTTAGGAATGTTGAGAGATGAAGACATAGTCTCTGGTGGAGAGCTGAAATAACCACCCTTGCCAAAGGATACATGGAGATCCAAAAGTCCTGACTTTCCAAAAATGAAAGATTTGGGAGTCAGAGGGCTAAAGATCATAGAAACAGACCATAGGAGCAAAGCGTTGTTAGAAAGGAAGTATTGCTGGGGCCTTGTAAAAAGAAAAAAGAAAGAATGAAGATTCATGAGCCCAACGCACTGAGTCTCTCTGGAGCAGAAATGATGAATCAAATCACCATGGAAAAGTGAAAAAAACAAGAAGAGGGAGAAACAATGAAAAAGTATAGGGACGGTGGGCCAAGAACCTGAAATGAGATGACAGCTGAAATTCAGGCTGGGAATCGAGGCTATTGAGCAGTAGAAAAGGAACTGTAAGAACCTGTTCTGCACAAATAGCTTGAACAGTATCTTTTGTAAAAATCTGTAGGAGTGAGTTTTACTTTCAGGAAAGGATGTGACTTTGTGGCTAAGAGAAAAGAGAATTGTAAAGGGATGGAGGAGTTGACCAGGAAACCCTGGCCTCTGCTTTCCTAGAAGTAGAAACATTTTTGTGGCATTTATGCTGAGAAATGAGGTTAGAGGAATTTGTTCAGTTTTCCCTAAAAGAAGCTCTCCTGTCTCACTCACTCTGGAGCAAAGAGGAAAGAAATGGGACAAATGTGGCATGTGGTCCCTCCCCCACATTTCCGCTGGACACCTTCCACTTCCTGGCTCTCCTGTGGCTAACCTTGTTCTGGGTGCTCAGAATACTTATTTTCATTCCTCAGTAATAATCAGGGCTGCATCCGGGTACATTTTTTCCCATACAAATGTAGATGCCTTCTCAGGTTTTTACAGCTTAAATCTGCAGTCTCTTTGAATATGACCTTTTCACTTCAGAAAGATTTTATTAATTTGCAACTCAGTGATGGTCTCCAGACCCTACGTTGCAATTAAAAGCATCAACTGTGTAATTTTAGAACTGTTCTTCGGTGCTCCCAAGACTTCAGTATTGAAATGGTAGTTCATTTAACTTGAAGAAAACAAAGGCTCCTGCAGCCACGGTGTCAACAAATAAGTAATGGCCCTAGCTCACCAGAGAACTGAAACCCAAAGTGTGATTTTGAAAGCAGTAACTGACAATCATGAAACAGCTGAATTACTTTATACTATAAAATGAAGACAGTCTACTCGTGAATCTGAAGGGAGGAATAAAAGAGTAGGGTTTATAAGTAATACATTATGTAGATTCATTTTAGAATGTGAATAGCAGAGATTGTTACTATGACGCATGCTCCAAACCAAGGCTTTTGCCATTGAATGAAGTAATTATCATTCCTTAATCTTTGCAAGGATTATGAAAACGTGTTTATGATCAAGCTCCCAAGTATCTGTAGCCATGATTATAAGGATAGATTTGTCATTCCAAATAAGCAGATAATCTTCCTGTTTAATAAGCCTCTCTTCTTAGAGATTGAAATGCATTGTGGGAATCTCAAGCAAACGATGCTCCAAACACCATTTGTTAGTTCTAGGTTTATTCAATGTGATTAAACTTTAAAAAAGAATCATAATAAAGCACCTCTTCTACTTCATCCTTTTCCTCTCTCCCTTTGAACTTCTCACTCATTAATTTATTTCAAGCAACTTCAATAATGCCAAATACAGATCGCAGAGTTATTTTTCCTCCTCATCTTTTTCGATATGATGAACAAGACCATTCAGCCTGCCGTGGCACACCGAGGAAGCAGGTGGTACCACTCAGCAGTAGAAAGAAACAAGAACTTTGTGCCTAACAATCGTGGGTTTGAATCTCTATTCTATCCATTATTCCAGGCAAGTTATTTAATGTCTATCAGCCACACCTTTCTCACCTGTCAATGGTGTAGTGTGGTTTAAATGATTCAATGGATGCAAAGTGTGGATGCTTAATAATGGGAGCACCACCAGCCCAGATCATCTTACCTCTGTGTCTCCTGAAAGGTGACTAGGAGCAGCAAATAATAGAATGGACATGTCCCTAGACCCACCTGTACCCCTTTGACAGCTACCACTCACACTAGAAGTCTGATATGGCAAATGTATGGCCAGTGACCCAACAAAGCATGCAGGAAATCTTTCTTTGGTACCTAATTCATAGAATTCTTATAGCACTCAAAATCTGTACCACTCAAAGTCTCTACACTCTGTTTTATATTATGGGTTCACCACTTTGTACACAAGTCTGATTTTTCCAGTGGTACTCATGTTTCTAACAAGCATGGATTGCATCTTGCACTGTTTAATTCCTTAAGAAAACTAACATCCTACCAGCAAATTCAACCCATAAATATACATTTTTTTTTTTTATTTTGAGACGGAGTCTTGCTCTGTTGCCCAGGCTGGAGTGCAGTGGTGCGATCTCAGCTCACTGCAAGCTCCGCCTCCCAGGTTCACGCCATTCTCCTGCCTCAGCCTCCCGAGTAGCTGGGACTACAGGCGCCCGCCACCATGCCCGGCTAATTTTTTTTGTATTTTTAGTAGAGACGGGGTCTCACCATGTTAGCCAGGATGGTCTCGATCTCCTGACCTCATGATCCACCAGCCTCGGCCTTCCAAAGTGCTGGGATTACAGGCATGAGCCACCGCACCCGGTCAAATATACATTTTTTTATATAAGGTGTTCCTTTGTTTTTTTTTTAATGAGAAATTTGTTGTTGATTATTTAAAGTATTGGTCCTTCTCCTTTATTACAGACCAAATAACAGTGGCTTAACTGAGATAGATACTTAATTCTTTTTCAGTAAAGATCTGGACTGGTAGGCAATCCAGGAGTGTGAGCAACTCTGCTCTTATCTTGTTGCTACCAGCTGTCCCTGAAAGTGATGAGCCTATCCATGTGGTTGAAACAGGCTCACCACCAGTAAGAAGGGGAGAAAGAGAAAAGAAATCCAAGGAGCTTCTTTTTAAGGACATGACAATGAACTTGCACACAGCTCTCATCTTCAACCTCCACTGAACAACACTTGGCCAATGGCCACATCTTGCTGCAAGGGAAGTGGAAAAATTGAATATTTAGCTGTGGAGCATAGAGAGAAGGGGAGGGCACATGTCTCACTAAAACTTGAAGGATCCATTATAAAGAGAAAGAAGGAAAGAGTGGGTTCTGGGCAAGAGCAATCCCTGCCACAGTAGCCACATTTGAAATCAGAGGATTTCAAATGAAATCCTAGAATACTGGCTTCTAAAAGAAAGAAAGAGAGAGAGAAAGAGAGAGAGAGAGAGAGAGAGAGAGAGAGAGAAAGAAAGAAAGAAAGAAAGAAAGAAAGAAAGAAAGAGAGAAAGACACACACAAGGAAAGAAAGAAAGAAAGAAAGAAGGAAGAAAAAAGAAAGAAAGATCTGATAGCACAGGGCTCAGATTCCAGTGAAATAACAAGTAGGTGACTCTGAAGAACAGTTGCAACCTTTCTTTTTTTTTTTCTTTTCCTGTAGTCCCCATCAGGCCCTGATACCCATCTTACACATGTAGTCTCTGTTATTTATTCACATCATTTGTCTAGTCCCTGTGGGCACTGAGTTTGCACCTAATGTATCCAGCACGGTGCTGGGCACACCTACTGTGCACTCACTGTGTACTAAGCACTTTTCCCACATCATTGCAGCAATTTTGCAAGGCAGCTTTCTTTACTCTGTGGTATAGCTGAGCAAACTAAGGCTTAGAGAGGTTGAATAACTGCTAAGTTTATCTAGAAAGTGACAGATACAAAAAAAAAAAAATGTTAAGCTTTCTCATCTGACTCAAATGTCCATGCTGTGAAGTGGGTGGGCAAGGGATATCCAGAGAGAAATCTGGCACAGTTCAATTTATCATTTTCATTTTCTTTAGTGAAACAACTTTCTTCTTTCTTGCCCATGACATCTTTAATATGGACTCTCTTAACAAAAGAACAACTACAGTATGTAATTTGAGTCATTAGAAAAGCACATCTTAAGACTGCTAGACAGAGTGAGAGTGGACTGGCTTGGCGTGGAAGACCTGGGGGAATTTCTCACCCCCTTAAGGGTCCTGGGGTTTCCCGTGAGAGTCCAATAGAGTGTGCATCCCTAGTAGTCCCCAACCACACTCTATGCTGCCCTCTCTGATGCCTCCCCTGTCTTAGAATCCTCTATTTTTTTTTTTTTAAGACAGAGTCTCACTCTGTCACCCAGGCTGGAGTACAGTGGCACCATCTCGGCTCACTGCAATCTCCGCCTGCCAGATCCAAACGATTCTCCTGCCTCAGCCTCCCAGTAGCTGGTAGTACAGGTCCAGGCATCTATGCCCAGCTAATTTTTGTACTTTTAGTAGAGCTCGGATTTCGTCATGTTGGCCAGGCCTGTCTCAAACTCCTGACCTCAAGTGATCCGCCTTCCTTGGCCTCCCAAAGTGCTGGGTTTACAGATGTGAGCCACCACCTGGCCTGCTTTATCACTTTCTAGAGGCTTCCCTCTGACCCTTTGAGGCCCAAGTTCAACTCAGCCTCTTCCATGAGGTCATCCCCAACTAGGCTCCCTCCTGTGGCCACCCCTAGATCTTACAACCATCAGTGCTCACTGTTGACCCTGAGCAGTATGTTCACACACATTCTTCCAATCTCCCAAGCCAGACAGCAAGCCTGCAGCACTAAACTCACTGCCCAACACAGAGCACATCTATGGTGACTGATTAATGTCATAGTGGATGTTTCTCATTTCAAAAAAACCGAATGGAAAAAAATTTATATTCTTGGTTTAGCACTTCCCATGTATATCCTTGAAACTGGCCATTTCTCCTTTTCAGCTGATAACGTTATGGTCACTGTGAGGTGGGAAACAGTGTAAAAGGAGTAAAGAAAAGTTGCCTGAGAACTTTTAAGGATCAAGTCTTTGGTCTTGGCTCTCTTTCCATTCATTCATTCATTCATTCTACAAACATTATTGGCCATGTACCATGTGCCCTTGAAATGGGCACTAGAAACACAAAAATGAACAAGATGGGATTTTACCACCAAGAAGATCTCATTCTGATTGGAGAAAGACATAAGAAAACAATGATTACATTACACAGCAAGGACTCTGTCAGACGACTTGAACATGGGGAAGGAATGTCAAAGCCAAGCCATGGGAAAATGACTCTATTCTTCTGTGCCTTAGTTATCTCACACAGCAAGACAGAAATAACTGTTCTACCTTTGCGAGGCTTAATGCAATCAAAGGAAGCAAAACATTGGATATGTAAGGTATCGTTATGGAAACTCAGTTTTGTTCTTCCATTGGTCTTGACAACCTTCATTAATCTTCTCACCCTTGTTTACCCAAAAAATAGTGACTCACAGTTACATAACAATTACCCAAAAAATAGTGATTCATATTACGTAACAATTAGTGATAAAGTTAATTAGAATCCAGATTTCTTAACTCTTGTTTTTCAGCAATTGCTCACTGTTTAACACGAAAGATCACTTCAAGTGAGAGATAAATGGAAGCAAAAGCTCATTGGGAATAGACTAAAAAACACATACATATGAAGGTCATCTGTTTCTTTTTAGATATTGAATTTGGGATAAGAGCACCTTGAGTCTGGGGCATGGGAGACTGGTCAGCAGTGGTGGCCCCAGTCATGGCAGGTGGCTTCTCACAGGACTGTGAGTCCCATGGAGGACATGGCAGGAGAGTTGGCAGGTGGAGATGGATGAATCCTGACTCCTCTGTCTTTCTCTAAGTCAAGACAGTGGAGCATGTGTGCTTTATATCATGTGTTTTGTCATTTATTCCTTACAACAACGCAGTGAAATATGTTCCATTATTATCCTCATTTTACAGAGAAGGGAACTAATGGCATCGCTTTTTTTTTTTTTTTTTTTTTTTTTTTTTTGGAAACAGAGTCTTGCTCTGTAGCCTAGGTTGGAGTACAGTGGCACTCAGCTCACTGCAACCTCTGCCTCCCAGGTTCAAACCAGGTTCAAGCGATTCTCGCACCTCAGCCTCCTGAGTAGCTGGGATTTCAGGCATGCACCACCACGTCTGGCTAATTTTTTTTGTATTTTTAGTAGAGATGGGGTTTTGCCATGTTGGCCAGGCTGGTCTCGAAATCCTGGCCTCAAGTGATCTGCCCACCATGGCCTCCCAACGTGCTGGGGTTACAGGTGTGAGCCACCGCCCTCAGCCTCTAACAACATCTTGATTAGAGAAAATCTTGGGCTAACTAACATGGTCACTGTTTGAGTCAACCTTCCAGCAAAAAGGGAGGGCAGGAGGGAATTATTCAGAGCAAAATTTCCACTGATTTTCTCCTCAAACTGTGGAACAAGAATAAAACCTGGAGAAGAATGTCCAAAGCAGATGTAGCAGAAGCTTCCTCTACCAAACATCCTCGGAGCCAGCACCTCAGAGAGCAATCCAGCAATAACCACAATTACCCAGCATCGCACCAGACACGTCAGGAAAACAGAAGCACAGGCCTGCCTCCCACCGCTCACAACTGGATCAGGGGAAAAAGGAAAACCATGGGGCCTTCGGGTGCCAATTATGCATTGTTGAACATGGAACACTAACAATGGCATTCACTCAAAACTCCAAAAGGTCCGTGAGTCAGTTCTGACAAGCATAACAAGTCCTGACTAAATACTTTAAGAAACTTTCTGATTTAAAACAAAATTATCATTTAAATCAAACTCGAGTACGGTTAATTGTTCTGTGACTCACTCAAAGAGTGCTTTGGGTGAATTTTACTTTACTTCTTTTCCCCTTCAGTAAGCTAAGAACCTTGATTCTATCAGTTGGAGCTTGTCACAGAGAGGGGCTTGATGGGGAAGGAAAATTAAGAATAATGGAGTAGTCAGAAGGGAGATACCCCAGTCCTAATCCTCCTTTTTAGGGAGGAAAACTGAAGATTCAACAATGCCTCCAGGTGAATGGTCTGATCCATCTTCTCTGTAATAAAAATGAGCTATGAAGAATTTCCCACTGGAACTATTGAGGGATATATCAGTTACCATTCTTGTGCGCAGCAGGCTAATCCTTCCAACTCTGATCATATTGAAGAGGTCATGTGTCCACAGTAGCCCTGTCTTCTTGTCAAACCATCTATATTGATACATGTAGCTATGTAGGGTCCCCCTCATCTGACTTACAGCCTGGAAGAAACAGAGGCCTGTGACCTCTCTTTCCTCAAGAGCAGCTCTTTCAATCAACAGACTTTCACTGAGCACCTACCTTGCACCAACTATTCTGAATTCAGAGTCCATCTCTTCTCTCTGGGAATGTACAGACTACCGAGACAGAATCACGGAAACAAAACTGGAATGAAATATGATTACTATAATAGAGGTAGGTACATGGAACCACAGGAAATAAAGAAAAAAACAAAGGTAACACCAAACAACTTGTAAGAACTGGGGACAGAGAGAGGGTCAGGGAAGGGTTATCAAATGAGTGACATTTGAACTAGGCAGTAAAGGGTAAGTAAGAGTTTTCCATATACTTGCGTTTCCTGCTCATCTGTAAGATCTCTGAGGTAGGATCAGGTTTTCTTCAGAGCTGTATTTCTAGGCTGAGCACAGTGGCTCAAGCCTGTAATTCTAGCACTTCGGGAAGCTGAGGTGGGAGAATTGTTTGAGGCCAAGAGTTCAAGACCAACCTGGCCAACATAACAAAACACTATCTCTATTTTATGTATGTATGTATGTATGTATTTGAGACAGAGTTTTACTCTTGCTGCCAGGCTGGAGTGCAGTGGCACAATCTCATCTCACTGTAACCTCCACCTCTGGGGTTCAAGCTATTCTCCTGCCTCAGCCTCCTGAGTAGCTGGGATTACAGGCATCTGCCACCAAGCTGGCTAATTTTTTGTATTTTTAGTAGAGACGGGGTTTCACCATGTTGGCCAAGCTGGTCCTGAACGCCTCACCACAGGTGATACACCCGCCTCGGCCTCCCAAAGTGCTGGGATTACAAGGCATGAGTCACCACGCCTGGCCTCCCCATCTCTATTTATTTATTTATTTATTTATTTATTTATTTATTTAAAGCTGTATTACTAGCAACTAGGACTTTTCCTGAGACAGGAAGGAAGGAGGGAAGGAGGGAAGGTGGGAGGGAGGGAAGAAGAGAAGGAGGGAAAGATAGTCATTTCACAGGCGTGGAAAAGGGGTATAGCAGACATCCTTTGACTTGCTCCACCCCTGTTCTCTGGAATCTGCCCGTCTTGCCCATAGGCATTGTATTAACAATACGTTTCATTTCTTCTGCTTGAACCTGGCTCCTGAACAGGGTTGACCGCTCCAGAAACGGTCTGTCAACATGAAATAAACCAGAGTGCCTTGAGAATTTGACAGTAGAACACACACACAAAAAAACCTTAGCCTCTGGATCACTGAATCTATAGCTGATAAACCTGGGAGCTGTGGGGAGTCCATGTCTTCTACCATGTGAGCAGGGAGCAAAGGAAGCCAATTTACAAAGAGCAAAGAATGAAGTGCATGTGCAGAGATGAGAACCAAGGAGAAATGAGAGATAGGAAATACAAACTAATTTCTACTGCCTCCCAGGTCCTAGTTCCTGATACCAGGTTACATTCCTGTTCTTAGGTTATTTATGAGTCTCCCCATTTTCTCAGTAAATTTTCTCTTTTTTATTTAAGTCAACTTTACTTGTTTTTTGACATTTGGAACCAAAAGCATTTTATGCGTCAACAGTGAAGTTTGGGGTAGAGAGGATTCTAGGCAGAGGCTTAACATGAACAAATGCCCTGAGGTCTGAAAGGGCTTGGTTGTTTGAAGAATAGGGAAGAATTTGGTTCTCCATTAATCAAGACAAAGGAATGGGTCCTGGGATGCCAGAAAATCCCAAATAAAAAGGGACCAGTCATGCTGGAAACATCCACCTTTCTCTGAAAATTCCTACATTTGGAATGTGCCTAGGAATCACAGTCAAAAAGTCTGAGAAAGGTGTTCAAGTTCCATCAGCAAATGAATACAGATAAAAATCTTACAAGGGCTTGCACTACATAGGCTTTGGAGACTAATGAAGTTCTAAAATTTGAAAAGGGTCAGCAGGATCAGAGAATGGATATTAGACCTGAGGAGAGACTCACACACTTAAAATAGGACAAGGTTTTGCTCACTTATAGTGAGATGCAATGATCACAGGCCCACGAATGCTTGAAGTCTACCTGCATGAGACATTCCATATTATCTGACCATAGGATCACAAAGTCCCTGTGAATACTAATTAGAATTTACCTATATGCGCTCCTCCATTCTCCACACAAATGTTAATTTTCCATCATGCTCTTCTGTACCTCCTGAATCATGTTGAAAGTCATTACAATAGTTCCTGACACATTTTCAGCCTTTCATCTGCTATTAGGCAGAATCCCATGCACCAAGGTATAGGAAAACAAGTATCCTAATGTCCTTCTATCCATTCGTATTATAGAAACACAGTGTGGGCCAAGGACTACCAAGGACTTCCAGAAACCCCAACTTAGCATATCACATGTTAAACAGGTATGTAGGGTAGAGCTTATTAGCATTACAAATGGCATTGCAACATGAGTTTTCTCTTTCAAAAGATTGGTTTTCAAGGTTACTTTAACTTGCCTGCTTCTCCAGCACAGTTAAAATATCATGTGATTTTTTTTCCAAACAGCATTTACGCACACTCTCCCAGGAATTCTATTATTGTTATGGGATGGGTTTGACCTATATTGAACTTAAGATCTTTGGCAAAAGTAATTCCAAATCACAGCTCTGGAAAGTTTTTCAAGGAAGTCAAGAGTAGAAGTTGCTTTTTGCTGCATCAACACAAGAGGAGACGTGAATGAAGTAAGTCCCTCTTGGTTTTAATAATTCACTGCTTGATGTTATCTGTGTCCATGTGACCATAGGCTTGGGTATCGAGCATGCACTCAACAACATCCCAGGCACATAAATAAACCATCTTCTGCTCTGAGTTCAGGAAACAGTTATTGATCTTTTCCTACCTGACTTTTCTGGAGATTTCCAAAACAGCTTGTCTTAAGAGAATTAAAGACTCAAGTATATTTCTTTTGTTCTTTGACCAATATAAAATCACCAACACCTTGCAAAAGATGAATTCTGACAGAGAAACATTAGCATTTGCTTTTGATGGCCAAAGCAACTGTCCTGGTAACTTAGCCTGTAAGTTAAGATACAAAAGGAAAAATTCAATCTCCTGGCCACCAAGGCCATTTTGCTCTGTCAAGAATCAGACTCTGAATTACAGCTCTGGGACCCTGATCAGCCAAAAATCAGGCCATATGATCTCCATGGATCTAATAGGACAAAGAGATACTGTGGTGCAGAAATTCTCCCTCTCCACATACTCAGTTGCCCATTTTGGATACTCAACTGAAAATCTAGATGTTAGCCCTAGCTCCAACAGGCTACGTGATCTCAGAAAAATCCTGTTGTTCCTTGGAGCTCAGTTTCTCCATCAGTCAGATATCAATGGTTGGTCAGCCATCAGGCATTTCCTTCCCCTTTGATCATATCCCACTACAGAGGCTACAAATGCTGATTCACACTTTCCTAGCCATCTTTGAGGCCAGGGTTCTGTGATATGTGTGGACAAGTCATCTGGGGGGATTCTAGATGCATATCATCCTTGGAAAACAGTGACATAAGAGGAAACTACTCTCTCACCACCCGCAGATACTCTCTTGATTTCTCCTTTACACCTTTTCATGGAAGATAATGAGGCTTGAATGTTGCCACACACACACAATAGAAAAGAAAGACCGGAAGAACCTGCATTGTTGAGGCGGTATCACTGAGCCAATGAACTAGACTATAACCTCCTCCAGACTTCTTGTTAAGTAAATAACTCCTGTCCTTAGGATGTAAAACATGATTGGTGGGTTTTCTGTTATTCACAGCCAAAGTATTTCAACTGACACATACATCTACAAAATACGAGGGTCAGACTGGAGTCTCTAGGGTTCTTTCTAGCTGTAAAAGTTATTAGGTAATTTTTATGTCGCTCCTTAGCACCATCAAAGTCTCTTCCCTTGGCTGGCTTGCTCATGAAGAGCAAGTAAAATCATGCAGTTCCCAAAGGTTGTTCTTCAAAATGATAAATT
This sequence comes from Theropithecus gelada, assembly GCF_003255815.1. Taxonomy (NCBI): domain Eukaryota; kingdom Metazoa; phylum Chordata; class Mammalia; order Primates; family Cercopithecidae; genus Theropithecus; species Theropithecus gelada. The sequence continues at coordinate 100,719,413 of NC_037682.1, read as the reverse complement.
AATAACAATTGTGTTGCTTCCCCTATAAGAAAATGGAGCCTCTGACTCACCAGTGGTAGAGTATGATTTTGGCAGAGCATGACTTGGGCGGAGCAGTGAGCATGCACACTAAGCATCTCCAACCTGGCACATGATCAAGTGCATTGTTAAGACAATGTCACTGATCTTTAGAAAACGCAAATCAAAACCAAAATGAGATACCATCTCACGCCAGTCAGAATGACTATTATTAAAAAGTCAAAAAATAGCAGATGCTGGTGAGGTTGTGGAGAACAAGGAAGGCTTATACACTGTTAACGTAGTGTATAAGGCTTATACACTGTTAAAGACAGTTCCTGTCTTTATAAAGAAAGAACGGTTACTGTTCGATTATAAAGAAAGTTCCTGTATGTTCATCACAGCACTATTTGCAAGAGCAAAAACATGGAACCAACCTAAATGTCCATCAGTGATAGACTGGATAAAGAAAATGTGGTACACATACACCATGGAATACTGTGCAGTCATAAAAAAGAACAAGATCATGTTCTTTGCATGGACATGCATGGAGCTGGAGGCCATTATCCTCAGCAAACTAACATAGGAACAGAAAACCAAATACTGCATATTCTCCCTTATAAGTGGGAGCTAAACGATGAGAACGCATGGACGCATATATGGGAACAATACACAACGGGGCCTGCCGGAGGATGGAGAGTGGGAGAAGGGAGAGGATCAGGAAAAATAACTAACGGGTACTAAACTTAATACCTGGTGATGAAATAATCTGTACAACAAACACCCATGACACAAGTTTACCTATATAATAAACCCGCACATGTACCCCTGAACTTAAAATAAAAGTTAAAAAAGGAAACAATGGAAATACTTGGGAGATTGGCCCATGGCAGTAGAAAAGTGAGTAAATGCCTATTGGAATGTGATCTGAGGAGCATTGATAAAAAGGTTTTCAATACCAAGTAACTCTCTCATCCCCAGGAATTTCCACGCAATTTTCAGCATTTCTGTTGCCAGAATCTTCTTGAGACAAATTGAGAGAAGTAACCCATAAGCCAGAGAACGTTTAAGCCTTGAGGAAATGGAAGGCAGACCAGATGGATTTGGGGAAATTATTTAGGGTAGCAAAAAGACTATAGACTATAGAGTTATGGAGCTATGCTTGAGTCCTTGTTCTACCACCTAATACCAGTATATCTTGAAAAAGGCACTTGAGCCCTCTAAAAGTCATTTATAACATGTTCTGCCCTGACTTCCTTTTCTCTATGGCTGTTACAGAAGGCCAATAAGCATATAAGGAAAAAGCCTTTGAAAAGTGGAGTGATGGCTAGGTGTGAGAGACCTAATTCTTAATTATAAGGAATAGGCAAAGTGCAGAGGGATGTCCACTGGGCACAAGAACCTGGGGATCAGAGGGGCACATTGGAAGGCCAACAGCCACGACTCCACGAGTCAATCTGAGGCAGGCATTTCCTGGGTTGATTTTTCTCAGTTTCTAGCCATCTACCCTATGCAGGGGTTAATGCCAGTTCCTGGCTTAAGCAGTGCCTTTCTTCAAACTAAGTATCTGACCACCTAGTAGTTGCCTTAACAGCTGCAGGTATTGGAAGTACCCACATCTCAGAGCTGCTTCCTCCTCCTACCTGGTTTGGGCTGTTTCCAAGGCATTTAATCTCCTCTAAGGATGTTGAATGCTCTAATCTTTCTTGTAGTCCTATAAGGGAGATTGAACTGTGCAACTAGGCGGAACAGAGAAAGAGGGCCAGGGTATGAGTGGGTAGACATTGAACACTTGTTAGAAGCTCAACTCAGCTACAAACCCAGCGTGCACAACAAGGCTTGCCACCTATTGGCTCGGGGCCTCAGTTTCCACATCTGCCCTCATAATAGGACCAATTATTACCTGTTCTGCTGGCCTCCTGGGAACACTGTGAAGTTAAAGTGAACTAATGGAGGGAAAGATGGCTTGAATACTGGAAAGCAAACAGATATGTTTCTGGGGCAGTGTGCAGTTGTGGGTAAAAGGTTGAGCTTTGAAGTCAGACACATTCAGCTTGTGCCCTAGTTGGTCACCCTAGCTGTATGATTTTGAGCAAGTTGCTCCGTCTTTTCAAATCTCCATTTATTGTCTTTAAAATAAGACCCTAACATTTACCATATAATCTGATTTAGTGGTTAAATTGAACAATATATTCCTGTCACTCATTAAGCAAATGCTTAATCAATGTCAGTAATAGTAGTATTTGTTGTTGTTGTTGTTATTACTATTAATCCCATTCCCTTGTCATATCACAGGATTGAAACCCAGAGACAGCCTCTGCCTATGCCACCTCTCAACCTTACCTCAGTGTTTGTTCTACAATGTCACACAGGCACCGAAACCCCTATTGAGACTTACAGATGTGAAGATAAGTCCAGAGCTTTATACTTGATAAGACCCGCATCTCAGAGCCCCTTTCTGACCACCACTGTCCTGTCGGATCCTTTGCTGAGTGAGGTTTTACAGCAAATGTCTGTGCTCTGATGCAGAATGCAACCAGACAAAGCTCAACATCGTTCTGCTAGGCTCCCTGCCATGGAGAATCCACACTGCAGTGCTGACGCAGCCTGGCAGAAGCACCTGGCAAAGCCCATCCAAGCTAAGCTTCACCCCCTCTGGTTCCACAGCCCCCACAGGGTGCCTGGCTTGTCCTTTTTGAGACCTCAGTCCCTGCCTCCATGTAGGAAGCCAGCACGCCAGCCACATCCAGACTTGTGCCCTACACAGCACCCCTTCTTAAGTGAGAGGCAGAAGCTGAGCGTTCTTCCACCCATTGCCATTCCAATGTGCTGGGCCAACAGCTGAGTTGGGGCCAAGCCTTCCTGGGGCACCCGCAACCCCAGGTAAATGTCCTTATCTTTAGACTTACCACATTGTATTTTTTTTCACGTAATTACTTGTCTGTCTCTCCCACTAGATTGTGAACTCCTGGAACACAAGAGCCCCTTCATATTTATTTTTATATTTCTAGGCACTGACACTGACCACAAAAACTCTCAGTTAGCATTAATTTACCTAAACTGTTGAACTGTCAAATGCTAAAATGCATGAGCACATTTTGGGGGCATGTCGATATAAGGAGAGTCCAACAAACTGCCCCTAAGCACTTTCAGATATGTGTTAGCCTATCACTAGGCACACTTCACTCACCTCACCAGAGGCCCCAGTACAAAGAAACAGAGTTGCAGGGGCCTTTGAAAACAGTATGCTGAGAATAGATAGGGCTCAAGGACAGTATCTCCAATTGAACTTTTAATGAACTCCCGTAGGCGCCAAGAAGGCGGGCAGATAAAGAAGAGCATAGAAACAAGGAACTGAGTAGAAGGTTACATCTGGGAAAAGAAAGTTTGTTTTGCATTGCATTCTTTCTGCTGACGTGGGGTTTATGGGGTATAAATAAAGTGAGGCGGAGGCTCTGAGCGCGGCCGCCATGTTCTCTGTGTGTCTTTGTCTTTTGTGTGTTCTTTCATTCTCCACCACCCCCGGCACGGACCCCAACCCAGAGTAAAAGAGCAAAAATGTAAACAAAAAAGTCCTCAGAGCAACTATCCCTTCTATCACATTACAAGCTCCCTGCTCACAACTGGCAAAGCTACCCAAGAACAACTCAACTTCCACCTTCTCGTGTCCACCTCTGAGCTCTGGGGCTATTGGAAATCTGGGCCATCACCAGTCATGGCCTCTAGTCACAACCAGCCCCTCAAATAGCACAGCCAGCCTTGATTATTTCCCTAGTGAGAGAAAGCTCTTCTCCAGGACCACTTCCCCACCCTTCTAACCCTCAAGACGTTACCTCTTATTTCACCAAGAAAATACATGTCACTGATGAGCACTCTCTCAACTTCATGCCAACATACCAACATTCCTTCCTATAGACACACATTTTCTTTTTTCCTTCCCTCAAATTATAACAGATAAAGAATCCTTTCTCCCATCCAGAAATAAGCATTTCTAATTATTTGTAATCTATCTTTGAAACCTCAGTTTCTTCTTTTCTGATGGATCCTTCCCAGTGGCGTGCAACCTCCTCAAGTATCTTTTATAATTAACAAAAAATAAATAACAACAAAGACAAACCAACAAAAATATCCTTATTCACAGCAAAATTGAGTGCAAAGTACAAACAACAACAATAAACTTGTCATTTTTTCTTTGTTGACAACAACTTCTATTCACACAAAACCTACACATGGATGTTTATAGTAGTAGCTTTATTCATAATTGCCCAAACTTGGAAGCATCCAGGATGTCCCCCGTGAATGATTAAATAAACTGTGGTGCATCCATACAATAGAATATTATTCAGTGCCAAAAATAAGTAAGCTATCAAGTCATGAAAAGACACAGAGAAACCCTAAATGCATATTACTAAGTGAAAGAAGCCAATCTGAAAAGGCTACATGCTGTATGATTGCAATGACATAAAATTCTGGAAAAGGCAAAACTATGGAGAAAGTAAAATGACCAGTGATTGTCAGGAGTAGAGGGACATGAGAGATGAATAGGCAGAAAGCAAAGGATTTTTGGAGCAGTGGAAACTATTTCATATGACACTATAATGGTGGATATATGTCATTATACTTTCGTGCAAAGCCACAAAATGTACACCAAATGTGAGCCCTAATATAAACTATGGGCTTTGGGGTCACATGATGTGGCAATGTAGGTTCCTCAATTGTAATTGATGTAACTAGTGGGGGATGTTGATAATGTGAGAGGCTATGCATATGTAGGGGCTGGGAGTATATGAGAACTCTTTGTACTTTCCACTCCATTTTTCTGTGAACCTAAAACTACTCTAAAAAAACTAAAAAGCCTTTTAAAGCTAAGCACACACCACACACACACACACACACACACACACTCCACACATGTAATCCTCATTCAACCCTCAGGTCCAATTATCAGATAAGTTGGCATTAAAATAATTACAAAATATTACAGGTTACCCTATAAAAGAATAATAAATAAGAAGGCATGCTCATCATTCAGCCTTCCAAGAGCCAGGGCTCTCTGACAGTTATCTTTCATTATAAATGAACTGCTGATATACAGACATGGATCTTAGGCCATTTGTATTCATTAATTTGAGCCAGTGTCATAAGTCTGATTATCTTTTGTCTCACCCAAGAGTGAGCTTCTGGACATCCAAAACATAAGACCAAATGGTCATATAATCTAGATTTAATAGATATTCTCTTAACTAAGCTGTATTTACTGAGTTGACAGTGCTCCAGCCCTCCGTAAAACATACAGACTGATGGCCACAGCGCACTGAATGTTGTGGTTAAGCTGGTATCACAGTCTCTATTAACATACATTTCTCCCAGCTGAATTATATGATTAAAATCTAAACAGTTGATTTTATTTTAGTGAGACAGGGGCTCACCCTGTATCCTAGGTTAAATTGCAGTGGTGTGATCATAGCTCACTGCACCATCAACTTCTTGGGTTAATTTTTAATTTTCTTTAGAGACAGCATCTCTCTATGTTGCCAAGGCTGGTCATGAATTCCTGGTCTCAAGTAATCCTCCCACCTCGGCCTTCTGAAGTGCTAGGATTACAGGTATGAGTCACTGTGCCCAGCCATTTAAACAGTTTTAAAAACTCTTTACCTATTATAATTATGTAATTTAATTAAATATTTATATACTGATATGTATTACTTTATATAATATGTAGGTATACTTGTATATTAGAAACTGATTAAATATAAATATGAAGAGATTTGATTCGTTATCAATATAATTTGTTACCTACAAGAAAATATGATTTTTTATTGCTTACAAAATATTATGTGTTGCCTAAAACAAACACACTTCACCTGTAAAGACAAACAAAGACTGAAAATAAAGAGATGAAAAAAGATATTCCATGCCAATGGAAACCAAAAAAGTGCAGGAGTAGCTATACTTAGACAAAATAGATTTCAAGAAAAAAACTATGAGAAGAGACAAAGAAGGCCATCATATAATGATAAAGTGGTCAATTCAGCAAGAGGATATAACAATTGTAAATATATATGCACCCAACACTGGAGCACCCAGATACATGAAGCAAAATTATTAGAGAGATAGACCCCAATAAAATAATAGCTGGAGACTTCAACACCCCATTTTCAGCACTGGACAGATCTTTCAGACAGAAAATGACAAAGAAACATTGGACTTAATCTGCACTATAGACCAAATGGACATGTGAGATATTTACAAAACATTTCATCCAACAGCTGCAGAATACACATTCTTCTCCTTAGCACGTAGATCATTCTCAAGGATAGACCATATGTTAGGTCACCGAACAAGTCTTGAAACATTCAAAAACACTGAAATAATACCAAGCATTTTCTCTGACCACAATGAAATAAAACTAGAAATCAATAACAAGAGAAATTTTAGAAAGTATGCAAATACATGGAAAGTAAAAAATATGCTCCTGAATGTCCAGTGGGTTAATGAAGAAATTATGAAAAAAAATATTGAAACAAATCATAGTGGAAACATAACATACCAAACCCGTGAGACACAGTAAATGCAGTAGTAAGGAGGAAGTTTATAGCTATAAGTGCCCACATAAAAAAAAAAGAAGACAAACTTCAAATAAATAATCAGATGTGCCCATCATTATTATTTGAAGAGCTCCAAATAATAATGATGCTTCTTAAATAACTAGAAAAGCAAAAACAAACCAAACCCAAAATTAGTAGAAGAAAAGAAAAAATAAAGATTAGAGCAGAAATAAATGAAATTGAAACAAAGAAAAGTATACAAAAGATTAATGAAATGAAACTTGGTTTTTTGAAAAGATAAACAAAATTGACAAAAATTTAGCCAGACTAAGAACAAAAAGAGAAAATACATTAAATAAAATGAGAAATGAAAAAGAAATTCAAATGATTATTAGTGGCTACTATGAGCAACTATGTGGAAATAAATTGTAAAATCTAGAAGAAATGAATAAATTCCTAAACATGCACAACCTGGCAAGATTGAATCAGGAGGAAACCCAAAGACTGAAGAGACCTGTAAGAAGTCACAGGATTGAAGTTGTAATAATAAGTCTCCTGGCAAAGAAAACACTGGGACTCAATGTCTTCACAGCTGAAACATACCAAATATTTAAATAAGAACTAATAGCAATCCTACTCAAACTGTTCTGACAAATAGAGGAGAATACTTCCAAACTTATTCTATGGGGCCAGTATTAACCAGATACCAAAACCAGACAAAGACAAATGAAAAAAAAAAAAAAAAACTACAGGCCAATATCTCTGATGACTATTGATGCAAATATCCGCAACTAAATGCTAGCAAACTGAATTCAACAACACCTTAAAAAGACTATTTATCATGACCAAGTGTGATTTATCCTTGGGATGCAAGGATGGTTCAACATATGCAGATTAATCAATGTAATACATCATATCAACAGAATGAAGGACAAAAAAAACCATATGATCATTTCAATTGATGCTGAAAAACCTCTTGGTAAAATTTAACATCTCTTCATCATAAAAACCCTAAAGAAACTGGGTATGCAAAAAACATACCTCAACATAATAAAAGCCATAGAAGACAGACCCACAGTTAGTAACATACTAAATAGGGAAAAACTGAAACACTTTCCTCTAAGATCCAGAACACAATAAGGATGCTCACTTTCTCCACTGTTATCCAATACAGCACCCGAAATCCTAGCTAGAGCCATCAGACAAGACAACAAAATAAAGGGCATCCAAATCAGAAAGGAAGAAGTCAAATCATCCTTGTTTGCAGATAATGTGATCTTATATTTGGAAAAGCCTAAAGACTCCACCAAAAAACCCTTAGAACTGATAAACAAATTTAGTAGTTACAGGATGAAAAAATCAACATACAAAATTAGTAGCATTTCTATATACCAACAGGGAATAATCTGAAAAAGAAATATAAAAAGTGACCCCATTTACAATAGCCACAAATAAAATTTACTAAATCAAAGAAGTAAAACATATCTACAATGAAAACTATAAAACATTGATGCAAGAAATTGAAGAGGACATCAAAAAAAGTAAATATATTCCATATTCATAGATTGGAAAAATCAATATTGTTAAAATGTCCATACTACTCAAAGCAATCTACAGTGCAATCCCTATCAAAATACCAATGACAAGCCAGGCACAGTGGCTCATCACTGTAATCCTAGCACTTTAGGAGACTGAGGCAGGCAGATCACTTGAGGTCAGGAGTTTGAGACCAGCCTGGCCAACATGGTGAAAAACCGTCTCTACTAAAAATACAAAAAAAAAAAATTAGCCATGCTTGGTGGTATGCACCTGTAGTCCAAGCTACTAGGGATGCTGAGGCAGGTGAATCGTTGAACCTGGGAGGCAGAGGTTGCAGTGAGATTGCAGAGGTTGCACTGCAGTCTGAGTGACAAAGCAAAATACTGTCTCAAAAAAAAAAAAAAAAATACCGATGACATTCTTCACAGAAATAGAAAAAACATCCCTAATATTTATATGGAACTGCAAAAGTTCCAGAAGAAGAGACACAACTATTCTGAGTAAAAAGAACAAAACCGGAGGAATTACATTACCTGACTTCAAATTATACTACAGAGCTATAGGAAACAAAACAGCATGTCATAAAAACAGACATATAGACCAATGGAACAGAATAGAGAACCCAGAAACAAATCTATCCATCTACAGTGAACTCGTTTTCAACAAAGGTGCCAGGAACATACACTGGGGAAAGAACAGGCTCTTCAATAAATGGTGCTAGGAAAACTGGATATCCATATACAGAAGAATTAAACTAGAACCCTATCTCTTGCCATATACAAAAATCAAATCAAAGTGGACTAAGAACTTAAATCTAAGACCTCAAACTATTAATCTACTAAAAGAAAACTTTGGGAAAGCTCTCCAGGACATTGGAGTGGGCAAAGATTTCTTGAGTAATACCCCACAAGGTAACCAAAGCAAAAATGGACAAATGGACTCACATCAAGTGAAAAAGCTTCTGCACAGCAAAGGAAACAATCAACAAAGTGAAGAGACAACCCACGGAATGGGGGAAAATATTGGCAAACTACCCATCTCACAAGGAATCAATAACCAGAATATAAGAGGAGCTCAAACAACTCTTACAGGAAAAAAAAAAAAAAAAAAAAAAAAACTAATAATCTGATTGTTAAATGATCAAAAGATCTAAATAGGCGTTTCTCAAAAGAAGTCATACAAAAGGCAAACAGGCATATGAAAAGGTTCTCAACTTCATGATCATCAGAGAAATGCAAATTAAAACTGCAATGAGATATCATCTCACTCCAATTAATATTGATTATATCCAAACAACAGGGAATAACAAATGCCAGCAAGGATATAGAGAAAAGGAAACCTAGTACACTGTTGGTGGTAATGTATATTAGTACAACCACTATAGAGAACAGTATGGAGGTTCCTCAATAAAACTAAAAATAGAGCTACCATACAATCCAGAAATTCAACTTCTAGGTATATACCCAAAATAAAGGAAATTAATATATCAAACAAATATCTGCCCTCCCATATTTATTGCAGCACTATTCACAATCGCCAAGATTTGGAAACAACCTAAGCGTCCATCAGCAGATGAGTAGATAAAGAAAATGTGGTACTTAGACACAATGGAGTATTATTCAGCCTTAAAAAAGAATGGCATTCTGTCATTTGCCACAACACAGATGGAACTAGAGGACATTATGTTAAGTGAAATAAGCCAGGCACAGAAAGACAAGCATCTCATGTTCTCACTTATTTGTGGGATCTAAAAACTAAAACAATTTAACTCATGGAGACAGAGAGCCAAAGAATGATTACCAGTGGCCGCAAAGGGTAGTGGTGGTTGTGGGGGAGTCAGAATAGTTAATAGGTACCAAAAACTAGTTAGAAAGAATGATTAAGACCTAGTATTTGATAGCACAACAGGTTGACTATAGTCAACAATAATCTAATGGTACACTTATATATTATAACTAAAAGTATAATTGAATTGCTTGTAACACAAAGGATAATGCTTGAGGTGATGGACACCCCATTTACCCTAATGTAATTTATTATGTATTGCATGCCTGTATCAAAATAGATCATGTGCCTCCAAATTTATGTACTCAACAATGCATCCAAAAAAATTAAAAATATAAAAAAGATTGGGGGAGGAGGGTGTTATACAAATCTTGAAGTGTTCTACACTCAGATTGCTTCCTAGTGTTAAATTCTAATTCCATTTTACAGAAACTGAAACTGGAAGTCACAGATGGTGTACTGTGGATACGGTTATGCAAGAAATACAGAGCTAAACTCCACAGTGACGTACCCATACTCAAAGGCCATGATTTTGTGTCAAAAGATCAGCACATAAATGCACATTTATCCAGACTGAGTTAAAATAAGATGTCTAGGGAACCGATGAATCATGTTTTATGCTTCTTCATTTTACTCAGTTTTTTCAATTAACCAATCAACTGCTGGTGCTAATCACGTAGAATCAAAGGGCTTTTAGTATAGTACAGTGCTGGATTCTGCCCAGCTGCAGAAGGCCTCCCTCAGATAACACTACCATCTTCTCCAAATTCCTTCAGCTAGGTCAAGAGGGCTCTCATATTTAGATCCAGGCCTTTGGTTATGCCACAGCAATTAAGCTGTGTCAATTATGACATCAAGCAGATGTTCAATAAATGATTGCTAGAAAAACAAATTAATGAAAAATAACAGAATAAAGATGTGAAGCTTCTTCCAAAGTCCATCTCATCTAATCCCATATCACTAGCCTAAACTAGTTTTTTGTTTGTTTGTTTTTTGTTTTTTATGTTAGTTTTTTCTTCGTAAAAGCCCACTAGAGAAGAAACTAGTTAAGTAACTCATCCTTGCTTTGGAAATATAAGGATCTGTTTCTCGTCCTCTTACCTAATCTAAGTCATCTGTTCTAAAAGTAAGTTTATTTCTTGTCTGCTCTAAAAGACATAACACTGCTTATTGCTGAACCTACCTTGGTTCCCCCAAATCTTCCTAAATTACTCATTTAACACTTACCAATACCCATCGGGTGCTGACAGTGTGCCAGGAGCTGTGCTCAGTGCCGGGGACAGGTCAGGGAACAAAACAGACACCATCCCATTTCTTAAATGTCCTAGTCACAAAAACTTTTTTAAAAAAAGAAAGTTGTTTTAGGTTATAAACAACTTTAGATTAGGGTGCAAAATTTATGGAGTTTTTGCCCACGAGTTCCACGCAGAAACCAGAAAGTGATGCATCCTTTAATTTTGCACCCTAGTCCCCTCCCTGTCAGTAGGTTCCTCATTCCTCCTTCTATGTTTTAGCTTTTCTATAGCCAAGCTTCCAGAATCTTGTTTCTTCAATTCATTAATAGCCCACTATAAATCTCTGGGCCTTTTTTGCCACATATGTGTCTGGTATATTTTGACATGGTTTGCACCTGGGAATAGATCTTAAAGATTTGTTTAACCATAAATGTTTCAGCCTTACTACTCTTCAGTGAGAAAGAAATCACTGAGTATTTTATTTTTCAGCTAAAAAATTAGCAAGCAAACCTAAGAATAACAAATAATTGTGTCTTATTCTGAGAATAGACAGGTTTCAGAAGATGCCAAGGCCTAAACTTGTGTGAGTTTAAAGGTACTAGGAAAAAAAAATACCTTGCTGAAAAAACCTACTGAGAGACAGGATAAAGCAGTAGAAAGAGACTAGTAGTCAAGACCTGAGTTCAATTTCAAGTTTTAACATGTGCTAGTTGGATTTAAAAATGAACAAAATATAACCCCTGCCATTAATAGGCAGACATCTAACAGGGATGATAAACCGATGATTACACACAGTGAGATAAGTGCACTGATGGAGATATTCACAGGCTTAGGGAGCACAGAGGATGGGAGACTGAGGGGAAGAGAGAAAAGGGAAGTGCTATGGTCTGAATGTTTGTGTCTCTCCCAAATTCATGTGTTGAATTCTAACCCCCAAGTTATAGCATTAGGAGGTGGGGCCTTGGGGAGATGATTTGGTCATGAAGGCACTGTTCAAGGGTTAGTGCCCATACACAAAAAGACCCCAGAGAGCTAGCTTGCCCCTTCTACCATGTGAGGACAACAGCAAGAAGGTGCCATCTGTGAGAAAGTAGGCTGTCATCAGACATTGAATCTGTTTGCAACTTGATCTTGGACTTCCCTGCCTCCAGAACCATGAGAAATAAATTTCTGGTTTTTTTTCATAAGCAACTCAGTTTATGGTATTTTGTTATAGCAGCCCAAGCAGACAAACACAAGAAGAAATGAGGAGGAGGGGGTACCTGAACTGAGTTTTAAAGTAAGATTCTAAATTAGCCGTGGGTAGAAGGGATAGAAGAGCAATCTCAGCAGAGGGGACTGTCTGAGATTTTTCCAGATTAAAAGACTAAAAAGTTGGTTCGGTTAATAGGAATTTAATATAAAGATACACAAGGAAATAAGAGACAGGAAGCCATCTCTATATCAGAATAGTCAGATCTCCTTTGGGATATTCAGGAATCAACACAATTCTTAGCATTCAGTTATCCTGGGTTCTCCAGGAAGTAGGTATACTGTCCCTGATTCTAGTGATCTGTCACACTGGTGATTAGCATCTCTCTCTCTCTCTCTGTCTCTCTCATCCTCTCTCTCTCCTCTGCTTTGCTATTTCCATGTTTCCAGTAAAAGATCCTTCCTTTGTTTTTGGGTCTCATTCCCTCTAACTTCTGTTTATTCATGGTATTTATTGCCACTGCGCTTCTGCCTACCATCTTTTCCTGGTATGTCTTGGCTTCTTCCATCCTACTGTCTGTTGATTCTGTTCATTGCATTTGAATTCACCAAGAGAGGGAATCCACTGGCAAGGTCCATCCCGTATAGAGAGGCCCTGCTGAGCAGAGAGCTCTCATGCCAGGCTACCTCAAGGATGCTGGTCAGTGGTGTCTGTGTCACTTGATTCCTCCTGGTTGAGTTATCAACACTCAGAGCAGCGACATCACACAGTTTGAAACACCATAACCTATATAGAAGTGGTTTTGTTTTAGGAGCATCTTCTCCAGCACCCCAAGCAAAGGTACCAAGGTAGAAAAGAAGTTCTGCTTGGAACTACAAGCTGCTTGGCCATGTTGAAAAGTAAAGAAGGAACAGGGTGTGTCTAGGGATGAGACTGACCAAGACCCTGGAGGGTTTTGTATTCAGGTTTAAGATGTAGCAGGCTTGAATTTCAGTCTATAAACTGAGATATATATTAGTGCCATATTTCTGCATGTACTTTAAATCAGCTTAAATCCAATGCAGAGGCACCCTTTAACATAGTGGCAGAAAATTCCATCTCAGTTGTTACAGGTGGTGTGGAGAGCTTATCCCTGGGGTTGTGCAAAGATCCCAGGGTTTTCTGCAGAACCAGTGCATCAAGGAAGCTCCCTTGAACTCTGGTCATTTGTCCACACAGGAAACCACTTAAACACCCAGTGTTTGCCACTGCCACCATTGTATCTGTGCAATGTAAAGGGCACAGGAGCCTCTGCCAAGTCTGTGACCATCAGTGGTCTGGTCAAGCCTTCCCGAGGACACTGAGCAGTCATTTGCCTTTGAAGCAGGAGGGCAGCCTTAGAGAAAGACAGCAGGGGTGGAAGATAAACCTCCACTCTCTTTTTTGCTGAAGGCTGACCCAGACCCTTAACCACCCAGGGCTAATGGAGCAAAAAAGTAGCTCAGCTCCTAAGTCCATGCTCACTACCCTCTTGCATACAGGAAGCCTTGCTACACGGATGATCTCTGCCCCGAACCCCAGCTCAGAGGGTGCTACCTCCGTGACCCTCACTGTCAGCCACACGTGGTTACAAAACAGAACCGAGGATTTTATAGAATCTGTCTGTCCCTCTGTAGAATTCATTTATGAAACAGCCTGGCTAAACATAACGAATCACAAGATAACACATCTAAAATGAGAACGCTGGGGGTTGAGAGCTGGCTATTCAGAAGGAAACGTAAGCAATGACAGGACAAAGAACATCACTTTCCCAGGAAGGTGCCGTGGCTGAAATGAGAATCCATCACTGACAGAGATGAGATGGGGAGAAACAGAGAGTGACTGGCCAGGGGTAGGCATGAGCAAACAATGAGGCAGGAGTGTCTTTCAGGATTGATTTGACAGAAAAGGAGACAGCAGTATTTCAACCGGAGCTTTAGAGCAAATAGAAAATCAGATCTCTGACTGAAACAGTAGCAGAAGAAAATTTGTATTCAGAATACATTTTCTCCGTAAAGAAGAAAAAATATAGGGCCACAGAAAAAGGCTTTGCAAAAACAGGACAACAGTAAGTCACCACAGCCTCCTCCTCTTCCCCCCAAGGAAGGCCACGATTGCTGGAAGGGGATCTGATAACCTAAGACAAGGCCATGCTCTCATACTTCACCTGCTGTGGGATCTCCAGTCAAGTACTTCCAATCTCAGAGCCTCAGCACCCTACTCTATTGAATGAGGATAATAAGACCTGCCTCATAGGGTTGCTATAGTTATGAGAGTCCTCTGCAAATTCTAAAAAAGGCTGCTACATATTATTAATATTATTCCAACTCTGTGACATTCTAGAAAGGGCCACACTATGGAGACAGTGAAAAGATCAGTACTTGCCAAGGGTTAGTAGGGAGAAAGGATGAAGAGGTGAAGCACAGAGGATTGTTAGAGAAGTGAAACTATTCTGTATACTATCATGGTGGACACCTGCCATTGTACATTTATCAAAACCTGTAGAATGCACAATGCCAATACTGGGCCCTAACGTAAATGATGGATTCTGGGTGATAATGATGTGTCAATGGAGGTTCACTGATTATAACAAATGTGGTAGGGGATACTGGTAATGGGGGAGGCTGTACACATGTGGAGTAGGGAATGTAAAAGTATATGGGAAATCTCTGTATTTGTAGCTCAATATTGCTGTGATTCTAAACCAGCTCTAAAAAAAATTAACTTCATTAATTTTTTACAATTAAGCCTATTTTTAAAAAAATTACATCAAAGCCAGTGTCATCAGACTCATTCTCATGTTAGTGTGTAATGCTCTCTATGTGAATGCATTCATGTCTGACAGTCCCAGGGCTATCCCCACTGTCCCCCATTCCAACACTGCACAGCACCTAACAGGCTACAGACCACTTTCACATTCCTACTCTTGTGGCTTCCCCAAGGCACACAGCCCTTAGCTGATTTAGGTGGAAGAAGGAGGCCTCAGTCAATTCCTGGCCTTATCGACTCAGGCCCCTGCTCCTTCTACCATGTTGTGTTTACAGATTTCTCAGAGATGGATTATATCTATACCCAGCCTGGTGCCCACCACCTCCCTCCCCAATGTGTTCCAGAGCTGCCAGGATGTGCTGGCCCTTCCTTTGCTAACATGTCACCCTTTCCTGCCTCTTAGCCCCTACAACTTGCCACAAAGACCATGTACCCCTCCCTCCTATTTCCTCTGCCTATGCTCACAAATGTGTCCAAATGGGTCAGACACTACCCCATTCATATCAACCCATGGATTTCTGCCTTCAGCTCTTCAGAACCATCATCCTGTTATAAATTTACCTTTGGGAAAACTACTAGTAGCATCATTATTAAATATTTATTACATACTATGCACTTATATACATTTTCACATAGAATTCTCACTGTAGCCTTTTGATGTTGCATAGGTAATAACCAGTATCCCCAAAGTGAGGCTCAGAAGACTGAATCTCCATTTTGTATTTAGAGGAGTCGAATTCAAACCAGGTCAGTCTGACATCAGAGTCCGTGTTACACTGGCTCTGACACCCCATCCTCAGAACTCTCTTAAATGACACATTGATCTTCTGACTCAACGTTCCTCCTAACTTTGAGCAGTGAAAGTGACTTCTCCTCATGCCCATTCTTCATTCTGAGCTAATCTTTAATCACTTTCCCTCAACAGATGAAGTGCAGGCCATCGGGCCACAGCTTCCCTCTGGTTTTCTTCGCGGCCCTTTCTCTATGATGCCCTCTATCATCATACCCAAGATTTCCAACATCCCTCCTTAAAATGCTTTTCATTCCTTAGCCTCTGAGTTTCTCTGCAAAGCTAGTGACCCCAGTCTCTACTCAGCCACAGGAAACTGCAGAGTAACAGGAATTCCATAGGTGTCTTCATGGATCCAAACAGCCGCAAAGCATCACACCATGTCTATAAACTGTCAGTGTCTCCATTCCTGGACCTTTACTCCACCTCTCTAGCGTCTTGTGATCTCCATTTCCCCACCTGAGTTAGCCTCCCAGTCCATCACCCCCTCTCAGGGACCATTTTCCCATATCTCACTTTAACAATGCACTCATTGCCATCCTAGAACCTCATTTGCCACCCAAATGTGATCCTTCCACAGCTAAACAATGCCCTCTATTTCCCAAGACTTTCTCCAGAAAATCTAGGTATCTTAAAATGTGGAAATAGAATGATAAAATAACCCTGAGCACCTTTCAACGTAAGATCAAATACAAACTACTAAGATCAAATACTAATCCTAGCAGGGCCCTCCCTCTTGCTAGAACTCTTTCATTCAAGCTCCCTTGGCACTGTCTGTGAATGGCACTGCCCATAGCAGCCACTCTGTTTCCTTAGCCTTAATTCCAAATGTGCCACTTCACTTTCCATAGGTAATTTTACTTTCACTGTGAAGATTACACAATTATTGCAAATTCCCTCAGCTTTCCTAGCTCTCTTTAAAATATCTCCAGAACTTCTTTCCCTGTCATATCTGAGAAGTGTCCTGTTTTTCTGTCAAGACTAATACTTCTACCTGTTCTTGATCCCATTCACTTTTATCTCCTCCAGCATCTCATTCTTATGCCCAGTGCCATCTCCTCTCCCCTCTGTCTCCGACCTCCCCCTCTCCCATCTCCCCCCACCTCCCATCTTCCCCTCTATCTCCTATCTCTACCCCTATCTCCCACATCCCCCTCTATCTCCCACCTCCCCTTCTATCTCATATTTCTACCCCTATCTCTCATCTCCCCGCATCTCCCATTTCTCCCTTCTATCTCCTATCTCTATCCCTATCTTCCATCTCTCCCCCATCTCCTATCTCTACCCCTATCTCCCACCTCCCCTTCTGTTTCCCACCTCTCCCCTCTATCTCCCACCTACCTCTCTATCTCCCACCTACCCCTCTATCTCCCACCTCCCCATCTATCTCCCACATCCCCAGTGTATCTCATATCTCTCCCTCTATCTCCCACTCTCCCCACCATCTCCCATGTCTCCCTTCTACATCCCTTCTCCTCCTCTCATTCCCATCTTGCCTGTCTCCCATCTATTTCATCTATCTCCGATCTATCCTGATGTCTTTCCTTCCTCTGGTTTCTTGCGCTATGTTCATAAACAATGTGATCTCCCCATGCTAAATCAGTGATTCTGGCAGGGCCATCTGTGTATTCAGGAGTCATTACTGAATGCTATGAAGCAGGCTTTCCGTTTGGTGCTGATGAGACAAAGAGAAATGGGGAAACTTCCACTCCCAAGAAGTTCACACTCCAGGAGAGAAACAGATGTGTGAAGAGTGGGACCAATTCTAGGTAAATACTAAGTACAGGATTATCAGGACAACAGTTGAAAGAGGTCTCCTCAAGACAGGGAGTATGCGCTCTACCAGTGTCAAAGGACTAGAAGACGGGGAACCACATTTTCAAGATTCACTTGCCATTAAGGTTCTGAGGTCATATCCTAATCAAGCTCCTCACCTCCTCATTCCCAGATTATGGCAACATTCTCCTGGATAGTCTCATAGCTTCAAATCATCTTCCAATCCAAACTTCACACTGCTTCAAGGGTAAACATCACTTCATAACAGACACTTCAATGCTAAATATTACTCACTAGCACCAGGTTACAAAAATAGCTCGCCTGAACTGCACAACAATGGAACAAGCTTCTTGCAAAGTAGACAACTCTCGCCATTACTATTGATACTACTTATTTCGTATTTACTCCATTACCTCTCATTACTTGTTATATTTCTGTTTGTATATGACTCATTTTCTTTACTAAGTTGTAATTTCCATGAGGGAAATCCTGCAGATGCACGAGTTCTGAATTTTTTTCCATTGAGTCATGCCATGTTTCAATTTCTTAGTAGGCAAGAAAAATAAAAGAAAAAAGAGTAAATCAAGATACATATTTGCAGCATATATGATAAAAACAGTTCTTATGTATATTATATATACAGTGTTCTTAGAAATCTCAGAGAAAATAAATGAACATGCCAATTTAAAAATGGTCAATGAACACGAATAGGCATTGAAAAAATGCTCATCATCACTGGTCATCAGATAAATGCAAATCAAAACCACGATGAGATACCATCTCACACCAGTTAGAATGGCGATCATTAAAAAGTCAGGAAACAACAGGTGCTGGAGAGGATGTGGAGAAATAGGAACACTTTTATACAGTTGGTGGGACTGTAAACTAGTTCAACCTTTGCGTAAGACAGTATGGCAATTCCTCAAGAATCTAGAACTAGAAATACCATTTGACCCAGCCATCCCATTACTGGAGATATACCCAAAGGATTATAAATCATGCTGCTATAAAGACACATGCACACGTATGTTTATTGTGGCACTATTTACAATAGCAAAGACTTGGAATCAACCCAAATGTCCATCAATGACAGACTGGATTAAGAAAATGTGGCACATATACACCATGGAATGTTATACAGCCATAAAAAGGATGAGTTTGTGTCCTTTGTAGAGACATAGATGCAGCTGGAAACCATCATTCTCAGTAAACTATTGCAAGAACAGAAAACCAAACACCGCATGTTCTCACTCATAGGTGGGAATTGAACAATGAGATCACTTGGACACAGGAAGGGGAACATTACACACCGGGGCCTATCGTGGGAAGTGGGGGAGGGATAGCATTAGGAGATATACCTAATGTAAATGACGAGTTAATGGGTGCAGCACACCAACATGGCACATGTATACATATGTAACAAACCTGCACGTTGTGCACATGTACACTAGAACTTAAAGTATAATAAAAAAAAAAAAAAGAATTCATTTGGAAAAAAAAAAAAAGAAGTTGGATGGAGTATTGGGTGGGACACTAAGCATCTAAGTCAATAAGCTAATGATAATTGTAATTATTCATTGGGTACAGTGTATGCTGCTTGGGTAATGGGTGCACTAAAATCTCAGAACTTACCCATGTAACCAAATAGCACCTGTTCCCCAAAAACTATTGAAATAAAAAATCATTATCAAAATAAAAAGAAATGCAAGTAACTAATACACATAATTTCTAAAATTATGTAAACTTACTAGTAATCAAATAATGTAAAAATTAAGTGTATTTTAAAATATTATATATTTTCTAACAATAGCTAATTTTTATTGAGTCTTTGCAACAAACCAGATTCTCTTCTAAGAACTTGACATGAATTCATTCATTAATCTTCCCAATAAGCCTGTGAGGAAGTTACTATCACTATTCTCTAAATTTTACGGGGAATGAGGTACAGAGAGGTTAAGTGACCTACCAGGGTCATGCAACTAGTCAGTGATGAAGACACAATTTTAATTCAGATACTTGGACTCCAAAACCATGTTCTTGGCCACTCCCTCTTCTAGCTCCTCTAGATGACTGAACAATCATTGGATGTTTTGTATGTGCCAGGTACAGTGCTAACTGTTGTGAATAAATTATCTTCTTTGAGCCTTACAATAATCCTAGAAATGATTTATTTTTTCTTTACTTAGCAGACTAAGAAATGCTAAGAGAAGCTAAGAAATTTGGACAAATTAACAGCTATTACAGTAAATGGTAGAAATGGGTTTGTTTGCACAAAAGTCTATACAAGATGTTGGCAAGGGTTTGGGGAAATAGGTACTTTCATAAACTTGATGGAAAAGGTAAACAGTATAACCATTTTGAGAGGTAATATGGCAAACATCCTTGGCTTTTTTAGTTTACCATTGTCTCATGTAGTTTTTTAAGCATATTGTTTTCTTTAGAAATCACCATGTATGATGATTCTCTGATAAAGATGTCTAATTAATATTATTTATATTTGAGACTAGAG
This sequence comes from Theropithecus gelada, assembly GCF_003255815.1. Taxonomy (NCBI): domain Eukaryota; kingdom Metazoa; phylum Chordata; class Mammalia; order Primates; family Cercopithecidae; genus Theropithecus; species Theropithecus gelada. The sequence goes on along the minus strand of NC_037682.1, from coordinate 100,699,255 downwards.
AAATAGCTAATAGCATATTCTTGTAAAGAAACACAATATGTTCATTAAAATGATGCTGTAGTCGAATATCTTTATGATATAAAAAAATGTTAATGATATGTTGCAAAGGGAGAAAGGTTAGATCACCAAACAGCAAGTACCATATGACTGCATTTTTATTAAGAAAACATATAATATAAAAAGAGTTGACTACATAGCTAGATAGGTAGATGTCTAGCTAGTTAGACATTTAGATACACAGAGCTACCTAGACAGACAGCTACAGGCTAAAAGCTTTTTAATAGTAAGAAAATATTTAAACTGGCTGTCTCCATAGAGTAGAATTTCAGTGATTTTTTCTTCTTTGGATTTTTCTGTATATTTTCAATGTTCTGTTTTTCCAGTTGTGACAAGGGGAAAAATGACAATTTCTGTATGTGGTTCCACAGAATAAACTAAAGAAGGTGTCTTGGAGCTTATAAAAGTAATATTTCTTTTTTTTTTTTTTTTTTTTTTTTTTTTTTTTGAGGCGGAGTCTCGCTCTGTCGCCCAGGCTGGAGTGCAGTGGCGCGATCTCGGCTCACTGCAAGCTCCGCCTCCCGGGTTCCCGCCATTCTCCTGCCTCAGCCTCCCGAGCAGCTGGGACTACAGGCGCCGCCACCACGCCCGGCTAATTTTTTTTTTGTATTTTTAGTAGAGACGGGGTTTCACTGTGTTAGCCAGGATGGTCTCGATCTCCTGACCTCATGATCCGCCCGTCTCGGCCTCCCAAAGTGCTGGGATTACAGGCTTGAGCCACCGCGCCCGGCCAAAAGTAATATTTCTACCTAAAGTTCACAGACAAAGTCAGTGATTGTTGTGCTGAGACAGACAGAAGCCAAGAATAATTGTTAATATTTCCCATAAGCCAGTCACACAAAAGATCAGTCCTTCCTTACAAACCCAGTTAGAAAACTCTCTAGACTCTGGATCCCTTCTCACCAGGGAAGTCTAGATAATTCTCTCTTGCCCTAAAATACCGGGTTTTCATTTGATAGCATCCCCCATAGACCCCTCTCCCAGTCCTAATGGACCTTCTTGTCAGATGACCCAGTTGCCTTAGTTAGAAATCTTGATTTGCAGGTTACAGAAACCAAATACAGCAGTATCTGTCAAAATGACTTTACTGAGAAGATAAAGGGTCATCTCTCACAGAACTCAAGTACAGGATGAGAATAGCCATGGGCAGCTTCTTCCTGAACACCAGCTTCATTCCCCTGTGTCTCCATAAATTGGCTCTCTCTGTTCCTCTACTCCATGGTAGAAGATAGCCCCCACACCTCCTGAGTCCACAGCCTCAGGATCAGTTCCACAGACTCGCTGGAAAAAAGCCAACTGGCTCAATTTTGCTCAGGCATTCCTCTTTGTCACTGCTAGGGTCAGCACACGACTTCCAAGGTACACCTGTGGGGTCAGCTTGTGACCTTGTGGAGGGAGGGTGGTGGTTCCTAGGAACAAGGGGTGGCTGCAAGCAGCAGACTCTTCGAGAGGTGTCATCTGCCAGCCCTGCCAGCCCTCTTGGCTGCATTGCCCTTTCAGTTGCGGTTAGGATCACACAGGTAGCATCCTGCAGCTCTCTCATTATGTCCAATCAGTGAATCCTGTCAGCAAACTCAACTGTAAGGGCAGGAACCAACCTTACCTCCCGCCTCTTCGATATCTTCCTCTGCACAGCACATTGGAGGCTTTGGATACTTATCTGATTGCCTCCAGGATGTGTCACCCTGCAGCATGAGCTAATCACATGGCATAAACACTCCCAAACTAACTTTTAGGTGATGAAGCCAAACAAACAATTCTGCTCCAGAATCAGAACCAAGGATGAGGGTTGAGTTTTGAAATCTGTGTGGTTTTAAAGAGATATTTACATGGATATCAATTCTCTCTCTCTCTCTCTCTCTCTCTCTCTCTCTCTGTGTGTGTGTGTGTGTGTGTGTGTGTGTGTATTTTCTCCTATACGGCCAAAGTGAAGAGAAGGTAAACTAGAAATTGCCTCCATTTTCACAGTCCACTGTTTTCCATGCTGGAAATCTATAAAAGAAATTTTGGTCTGTGAAATAAAGTAGCAATGTTCACATAAGAAGGCAAACAGAATAGAATTTAGAGCCCATCTCCTCAGGCCTACCTGATATCAAGCTCAGACACATTAAGATAATGCCATTTGGGATCTTGTTTTAATTGGATTTTCTAATCTTCCATATATTCTAATGAGCTTGGGGGAAGGAAATCTTCAGTGTTTAGGATACAGCCTCTATCAAGAGGATCAAGAGTTTTCTCTTTGGGCTGCCCTGTGTTGAGGAGTGAAGGTGAAGAGGGACTTAAATGTGAATCTCAGCCACCTATGTGATCTCCCAGCCTTCAGCCTTCAAGAGGTGCCTGTTCACACCTTTTATTTCCATCTCTAAGGAGCCATAAGTTGCAAAAGAATGACCCAAAAGTCTTCAGCAAAACGTCTTTCTCAGAGAGCTTACTGTAGTTAATATGCTGCATTTGATAATAATTTAATAAGGATCTATAAATCCAGTCACAGCCAGAGGTCAGTGGGCTGCAGCCCAGAAGGGGAGAGGGCTCTGTTGACCATGGCCACCCAACAAAGGGCAAAATGCCTGGCCCCTCAGCCCAGACCAGATGGCCGGAGATGCCCAGCTCATCAGCAATACCACCTAGAAAAACAGAAGTGGACACAACAGTGAACACCTCTGACTATCTGTTAGTGCTGGGGCTGCCGTAAGAGTACCACAGACTGAGGAGTTATTTTGTTTTGTGTTTTGTTTTGTTTTTGAGATGGAGTTTTGCTCTTGTTGCTCAGGCTGGAGTGCAATGGCATGATCTTGGCTCACTACAACCTCCACCTCCCGGGTTCAAGTGATTCTCTTGCCTCAGCCTCCCGAGTAGCTGGGATTAGAGGCATGCACAACCACGCCCAGCTAATTTTGTATTTTTAGTAGAGATGGGGTTTCTCCATGTTGGTTAGGCTGGTCTTGAACTCCCAACCTCAGGTGATCCGCCTGCCTCAGCCTCCCAAAGTGCTGGAAATACAGGCATAAGCCACTGCTCCTGGCCCAGACCGAGTAGTTTAAACAACAGAAATTTATTTTCTCACAGTTCTGGAGGCTGAGACCAAGCTCTCGTTGTGGGCAGGGTGGATTTCTCTGGAAGCCTCTCTCCTTGGCTTGTAGATGGACACCTTCTTGCTGTGTCCTCACAGAGTCTTTCCTCTGTACATGTCCATGTCCAAATTTCTTCTTCTTATAAGGACACCAGGGTAAGGTTGGTGCCTGCCCTTATAGTTGAATTTGCTGACAGGACTCATTAGGACCTGCCTTGTGACCTCATTTCAATGTAATTACCTATTTAAAAACTCTATCTCCAAATACTGTCACATTCTGATAATCTGGAGGTTAGGACTTCAACATATAAATTTGTTCAAACAATTCAGTCCATGAAACCATTCAGAGGAACAAGCTGGGAATACGCATACTTTCTCTAAACCTCTCCGACCCTGCTGGGAAACCAGACCAGCACTGTTGTGACCTGAGCAAGCTCTAGACAGATGGCCTAGACCCCAATACTACATGTCCAGATACAAGCTGTGAGATCTTAGGCAAGTGACTTGTCCTCTCTGGGCCAC